>NC_142695.1:48457150-48757150 GCF_029641045.1 Salvia hispanica | reverse complement strand
CAGAACATACCACTAGGACCTGCTCCCTCCGTCCCGTAAAACCTACTCCCTCTGTCCCATAAAAATAAGGACACTTTCCTTTTCCGTTTGTCTCATAAGAGTGTGTCATTCTATTTATGGAAAGTTCTCCCCAACTCATTACTCATATATATCAGTTTATTTACAACTTATGCCACTAGGACCCAACATTAATCACTAATAATAATATGGGCCCACCATCCACCAGCAATATTGTTATTACACTTCTTCTCATCTTTCTTATTTTATTAATTATGCATTTATTCTCGTATCATCCCAAATATCCACAAACTTGGCCACATCATGTTCCATCCGAGTCCAGTAAAAGTGGATGGAAATTAGGGATTTATCCCTCCCAAAATGACCCGCAGGCCGTGTGACATCCTTGACCCAATCTATGCATCTTTGTACACTAGTGTAATTTATTAGATTAATAGGTATTATATTTATAGCAATTATCAAAATTAGTATATATATTCAACATCATTATACAATTGGTTAACTAACTAAATTAGCCTTATCATATGATAAATTAAATAAATCATATTCGTATAAATGTGTTAGAGTTTGGTTACATGTAAATAGTTTACACGTATACATAATAATTTGAGTATAATGTGTGTTTTAGTGTGTGCATGGGAATATTAATATAGAAGATGGAAATAAGGCGTACTATTATTTAATAGTTTAACACTACATCATTAGAGCATTCACAATAGCGGCTAGCCAACCGGCTAGCCGATTCGCGTCGCTAGCTGATCGGCTAGTCAAACCATTGCAACCGGCCAGCTGAGAATCGGTGAGAAAATCGGCGTGGGCTAGCCGATTTGGGTGCGCTGACCGATGCTCTGGTCGCCATTGTGGCGTGCCGATCGGCCAGCGCCTATTTTAGTTTTATTTTTTAAAATTTTTTTTGAAAACCTATATATACACGATTTTAGTTTAATTTTCATTTGCACCACTTGTTTTAACGAGTTTTCCCTCTCTCTAAATTTCTGTACAAGAGCAACATAGATGGACAACAACAACGAGTCCAGACCGGCGACGAGCGGCTCTCATACTCCCACGGTACCCGTGGGATCTAGATGGGGCCAGATGGGCCCAGGGTTTAACGTCCCTTGGCAACAGTTGATGGGGATGATGGCTGGAGCGCCGGGGGGATGCAGGGGGGGAACCAGGGAGGGATGCCGTGGGGGATGCCCGGCGGGGTGCAGGAGAGCGGCGGGCAGTCAGCGCCGGGTGGGGAGGTATGCCCCAGATGCAGCAGCAGATGATGTGGATGATGTGGCAGGGAGGGATGCAGCCCGGTATGCATCCCCGGATGCAGGGGCAACCGGGGGGGACACGGTCTATCGTCCCTCTCTTGATTTTTTGACGGCTTCGTCTCACACGTCGACCCCACTGGAGACGCAGTTCACTGGCGATGACCTTTTGTCATTGCATGAGATGCGGATCGATCTCGGGGATCCGGACACTCCCGTTACAGCGGTTCGGGCCGCGCCAAAGAAGAAGAAGGGCAAGGTGGTCGGCGAGTCGTCGCAGCCCGCTGATCACGACACTCCCACGCGGAGAAAGTGGACGGAGGATGAGTACGCCGGCGTGGCCAAGGCGTGGTTGTCGGTCTGCGATGATCCGCTAGTTGCGAACAACCAGCGGGTCGTCAACATGTGGGCGAAGATTAGAGCAGCCTACAGGAGGAACTACCCGCATGGAAAGGACTACAACGGGGAGGAGTGCCGGAAGGGGTGGGAACGGATCAGGGTCGCGGTCGGCCGATCTTCGGGGTTGTACACCAACGCCCTCTGCCAGCTGACTAGTGGGCAGAATGAGGAGGACGCCCGGAGGACAGCGGAGAGTCAGTTCCCCTTGCCGGGGAAGTATAAGGAGTTCCTCTTCTGGGAATGCTATGTGCTGCTGAAGGACTCCAAGAAGTTCCAGGCGGGGTGCGACGCTGGGTGGCGGAAGAAGCAGAGGTTGAACTATTCCGGCGACTACAGCGGGCAGCAGCGGCGGATCCCACGACCTCCCCCCGAATGCTGAAGAGTTTCCGTCTCCTCCATCCTCTACTCGTCGCCCTCGCCCGGTTGGCCAAAAGCGAGCGCAACAGGCAGCGAGGGGAGGATCCCCCCTATCGCCCCAGGAGGTCATCTCGGCACCCGCCCCCCCACGCGCATACACCTTATTCTCGCGTGCAAAAACAGAGGAACGGATGTTCGCGGTCTTCCAAGAGTGGAAGGCCGCAACCGACCCCACGGAGAAGAGGTTCCTCTACTCGATGCTCGAGAACATGCGGGTGGATTTGGATGCCTCGAGGGCACTGGTGGGGGGTTCAAACGTGGGCTCAGATACCCCGGGTGGCGGCGGCGAGGATGGCGGCGGCGACGATGAGGAGTAGAGAGTGGCGGGGCTCGTGTGTGGAAGCCCTTTTTTTAAAAAAAAAATCATGTATTTTTTTTTATCTATGTACCTTTTTTTTTAATGAAATGAATGAATTTTCCTATATATTTCTCGTAAATTTAATTCCGTAATTTAATCGTAAATTTTATTCCGTAAAATGTGGTTGTTTTTAAATTATTTTTATTGCGGCTGGCCTATGCTAATATGGCAGGTGGATTTTTAGTGCTGATGTGGCAGGGAGAGAGAATGGCTGACATATGGCTGACCTATTTCTATCGTGGATGCTCTTACATAATAAGTATAAATAATTGGTGGCCGGACATGTGGCAAAAATGTATATACGTGTAAGTGATTTAGGTTAAATAAAGTTCCGAAGCTTATCGATTAAGCTATTCTTTTATTTGTATAAATATGTGATGGAAGTTGTGATTGAAAAAAAGAAAAAAAAAGGGGGCAAAAATGAAAGAAAAGGGCAAAAGAGATTTGCATATTCCAAAAACTCAGAAATTCAAAAAATCTAAAACTCACTCTTACAGGCATTTTAACACACTTCTACTATTAGGAAGTAATATGGAGAGCAGCTAATTGATAACCAAGTCAGTTTGGTAGAGAAAGGGGTCATACAGTATGATGTGGAATCGGGAATTCGATAGATTATCTATCATAATCAGGTGGGTATAAATCACACTTTTAATTTTACAAGTGTTATGTGATTGATTTCTTAGTGTCCATATACAGAGGGACCTATGAGTCCAATTACAGAGGGACCTTCGGGTCATAGAGGAATTCGGGGTAGATACCAGGCTTGATTTGTCACAGAATAATAAATTGATCAGAGACGCATATGCATATGGAAATGAAATTATTTATGATATATGCTTTGTCTTGTGTATGATTATATATGTTGTTTTGTGGGTTAATGAAGGGAAAGAGAGTAAAATAAGTGAAAGGAAAAAGTAGAGATGATATTGTTTTTATTTTTATGAATTTTTGTCTGTGAGACAGAAAGAATTTTTGTTTATTATAAATGTGTACGCTCAAAAGAGTTTATGAGTTGAGGTGTGACAAGCCGCCTCCTTGAACCATATCAATAAACTTCTCAGTCAAGAAGTGACACTTCTTTGCGTTAACATAAAGTTTTTGCTCACGCAATACATAAAAAATTTGTTTCAAGTGCTCTAAATGTTGCACAACTAAACAACTATACACAGGAATTCATCAAAGTAAATCACAAACTTACCAATAAATGGTCTAACACTGTAGTTCATAAGACGCATAAATATGCATGGCGTGTTTAACAATCCAAACGGCATGATCATCCATTCATACAGACATCTCACGTCTTGAAAGCAGTTTTTCACTCTCACCCACCTTAGTCGAATCTAATGATATCCACTTTTTAAATCATTCTTCAAAAACATTATGCAACCATGAAGTTGATTGAACTTAATAGATCGTCGAACCTCGCAACAGGAAATTTAGTTCAATAGAGGACTAGTTTAATCCATCATAAACATCCAAAGTTCATCTTGAAGAGTTATTTAATTAAAAGAGGGTGTTGACAGTTAAAACATAAATAGTAAATAGGAGTCTGATAACAATATCTTACATAAATAGATTTTAGGATACAGCTCTATAGAGTTCTATCCCCAAATACAAAAGAATTGCCGCATAGAACATAAATACCAATAATGTAATACATATTGGAAACATTGTCACAATTAATGAACAAAATGTAGCACCACCATCAGCATAATGTGAACAACCTTGTGAACCACAATGATGGCAGTATTCTGTCCCACATCTGCATGGCACCAGAAAAAAAATGCAATTATATAATACTCCCTCCATTATAAGAGGGATGTAATATTTTCCCATTTAATTTATCCCACAAAAAATGTCATATTTTTATTTTGGAAAACGTTCTCTTACATATTAATGTATAATTCTTTCGTCATTAAAAAATAGTAGAAACTTTTGAAATTGCGTGAATTTTAATGCATAATTGGTAAAGTAAGAGAGATAGAAAGAAAGTATTATTAGTGGAGGAATGGTCTGACCTTACTAGAGAGAAAATTTTTCCTAAAATAGAAACTTCTTATTTTTAAAGAATAGGCTAAAATGGAAATAAAATAGAAACTTCTTATTTTTAAAGAATAGGCTAAAATGGAAATAGTTTTTATTTTTAAAGGATGGATGAAGCGTAAATATTTTTCTCTTCACTTAACACACAAAACAATATCTTCTAAAATCTTATGTTATCACCCCGGTGTGACATCTATGTTGACTCTATTACTATGGAGCGTACCAAAATGACTCTATTACTATCGAACGAAGGGAGTAATAAATACCTGCACACAACAATGCGACAGCCACCAACGCGCTCTATCGACTGGCCACATCTAGGGCATCTTGTCCACTTCATTTTCTTAACCAAACGATCGAACCGAACGTCGTTTCTATCCCTTTCTTGGGATCTCTCGGTGCACCTATACCCGGAGTGCCATGGAACCCTACACTTGTAGCAGATGAGCCTCTTGCATCGAGGGCACGCACATTTCGTGGTCTCCTCGTTGCACTCGTTGAGGATCAGCTCAGAGCAGTTCCGATAAGGGCAGGAGCAGGTTGCGTAAGCTGAAACATATGATCTGCAGAGAGCATCGGACCACTTTACGAAGAGTGCGGATGGGATTATCGGCCGGCATTCCAGAGGGGTTAGGGTTTTTCCACAATCCAGCTTTGGGCACTTTATGCTACTTATGTTCTCATCAATCATTGATTTGATGTATCTGCCTATGCACTAATCAATCACAAAATTCGACATCAAATTTATAGTTATATGACTTGTTTAACTTAAACTGCTCAAATAAGGATGTGTTTACTAGTATTTCATGATAATGTACGGTTTTATAAATGGAAAGCAAACGAAAAGTAGTAGAAAAATAATAAGAGACGAAAAGCATACAACGTACGATGAAACAAATATTGTGAACAGAATCAGTGTCGTGGCCAAATTTCTGGCTCAACATTGCTGGTTCTATACAGATTTCACAGGTGAATTTTTGCTGTATCTCATTGCTCATCTTGCTTGTATCGTCTGTCTCAACTATCTCCACACTTTCAAACTATTTTTTTAAGTTAAAGATACGACTGTGTAGTGTATTTTCTCTATATGTATATGATACGCTTAAAAAGAGATTAGTTGCTATAAAGACGTCGAGAAAGTCGACGAATATTTGGAAAAAGGATTTAAGAAGATTTCACTTGAGACAATTTCGATAAATTTATTGAGTCGTTTTCCCAAGTTGATAGTGGAAAAAAAAAACAAATACGTCCATAAAATATTGTACAGTACAGTATTCGCATCCACAAAGGAGCAGTGTAGTAAGTTGTTTAAAATGCAGCCCTCATTTATACTTCATCCAGCCCATAAGAGTATGCATTTTTTAGGTAGAAAGAAAAAATTGTTAAAATATTGTTAGTAGAGAATGAATCTCATCTCAAAAAGTTTTTAAAATTAAAAAATGCATACTTTCGTGGGATGGATTAAAAAGGAAAGAATGCGTGTTCTTATTGGACGGAGAAAGTAATAATTTAAATTGGTACCAAAAGTCATAGTAATAAGTTCATGACATAGAACCCTATCTACTACTCTTTTTCTCATGCCTTTTGCAGGCCACCAAAGAGAAAACAATTTCGTTATCTAGTGCGAAACAACTGCTACGACAATTTCAGACATTTCTTCAGGCATCTATACAATGATAATTCATCATTTACATACAACTTCTGGGTCATCCTCAGTTTGGGGGCTTTTTGCTCTTTTTCTGTGCAGTTTTAGCTAGGCTTTCGGGTACATCTCGCTTTCGTTTGTTATTGCAGTTCTGGTTGTTGTCGCCATTGTTGTTCCCTCCGGTGCTGGTTGAACTCTTCATCTGCAGCGGTAACGTGTCTTTGACGAAAAATTTCAATTTCCACAAGGTGGATTCACTCTGCAAAAAGAACATCAAAGTCAGGAAGTACTTCGTGTTACTTATGGATCTTACATGTAAGGAAGGGTGTAGATAAGAGAATTGTGATATGATCAGATGATGTTGGGAGACCTGCGCGTCAATGTCAACTTCCACAGTTTCTCCGGCTGCTTGAAACGTGGGGTCATTCTGGGCAATTATGTCTACAGCCTTATTGATGTCCTCAGGAGATAGACGAGTGATAGCACTCCCAAGTCGTTTCTTTTCTTCGGTTGTCATCTTTCTAAAACAGAACAAGAATTTACGCATAACAGATATGTTTGTGCAATGACAGGCGACATATATTTACCAATAAAATGAACTCAAAATGATTCAAGTATTACACTACCATATAACTGATGCAAAACACATCCCAGCTGCCTAAAATGGTAATGCAAACTGAACCGATGCTCGTTATTAAGTGTCCAAATTTGCAAATCGTATTTTATTCAGATAAAATATTTTATACAAATAGTACTTTCTTTAAACATTTCTAACATAATATAAACACATAAAATAATTTAAAAAATTTATATTGGGTTTTTGGATTCAGATATTTCGGATAGTTTAGGATTTATATTCTCGCAAGATCGAATTTTCGGATCAGTTCAGACGTCAAATTCGGAAATAATCCGGTCTGAAATCCAAATGCTTAACCCTACAGTGCTGCTCCTCTCACCCGCATCTCTTTCTCACTCTGTCCTCTACCTCTCTGGTGACTCAACTTATAAACACTTTACACTTATAACTATTAATAATTTTTGTGCCTTTATGTGTTTCTTAATTAAGTTTTTAAGTGTTTTATTAAACTTGCCATTATTTTCATGTTTTTGTTATGATTTACTCCTCGAGCTTACACCCCAGACGACCTCAAGGCTTAAACCTTGTGGGTCCGTTGGAAAGAGCCTTTTGAAACACTAAGGCTGATATTATCCAGAATGAGATCGTGTACCTTTGGACGCAACCAATCCAAAAAAGGATATCAGCGGACGACTTCCATAGCTGTTATAAATTCTCTTTTAGGTGTGCACAAAAGTTTTCATTTTATCTCCCACAATTATGGTGCAGTTGCTAGGTTCTTTGAGAAGGTGAAATCACAACAACCAAGCAGCCTAGTTTATGACTTTGATCCTAAAACCAAGTACACAGCAAATAATTCATAAAATAGAATACTATATTGCCCAAATTAATGTCACTTTGGGGACACCCGCACCTTGGGTTCAATCCCACTATTTTCCCCTTCCTAAACAAAATCATGATTAGATGGGAGATACAAGTGATGATTTTCACTTAAAAGTAAATTTATTATACTTAAAAGAACTATTCACCCGTCAAATTGATTCCGCGTGTCAAACCAACTCGTGTGGCACCCAGTATTAACTTTAAATAATAAGGGCATGTGTAGATATAAAAAAGTGTTTAGTCAAGATATTATAAAACAGAGCAAATACATACGATAAAATCAAGAAGTTCTGTGTTGAGACAAAACAAACCTGCATTTCTGGAGTACCGAATCTCTGAGTTCCTCAAGCTGTGCATCAACCTCATCCAGCTGGAATGGTTAAGAAATGCTTTCAGACCATTTCCATGAGGCTATCTTAGGTAGAAAGAAGAGACTAAAATATATGAAACAGAAAGTAAAAAATTATTTGCCTCCCTTTCCTTTATTACCTTCATTTGGCTTGGAGAAGGGAAACTCATCTATACAGTTTAAGGTTCTTTTTCACTTACATCAAAACATAATTCTCTAGTCATTTTGGCATAAGCAGCCTCTTGTGCAAGCTGTACATCTAGTTGCATATCAGCTTCTTCTTCTCTACGCCTTTCTTCCTTTAAACAGACAATATATATGTCAAAAAAGCTACTGAAGCGGTTCTTTTTTGTTAGAATAGAGGCACTTTTGAAGTAAACATCACAACAACTTATGAACTTTTCAAGGAATAAACTACAACCTCTTCATCAACTTTTGGCAGAAGTTGCAACCATTTCGTCTCGAATTTATCCAACAAAGTTTTGGCCATAACATGAACATCGTCTCTTTCTTTGTTATACTTCATTGCATTCTTGAATATCAGCCTCACGTCAGCGCATATTTCTCGGACATTTTTATACCCAGTACCATCTTTGGCCTCCATTCTGCATTTGATGGTGCTGAAATCCATGGGCTTCTCAATAACCTATAGCCATTTGCAAGAAGTTACAGAAATGTAAGAGGAAACTGGAAGATTGAAACGGACAGGAAACGGCCTGGTGATTGAAGAGGGCGAAACAAGTTACGAAATGAAAGTATGCTGAACAAATTCTCCTCATGCCTATTCAGTGACGAACATACTGATCAACAGATCTTCAAATTTCTCCAGAAACATTTGGTATTTTCAGCAAGAATGAAAGCATGACAGGCAGCAGTTTTTTTTTTTTTTTTGTGGGGGGGGGGGGGGTGTTATGAAATAGAGAAAATTCAGCTTAACCTCATAGTAGTCGTGCAAACCAAGACCTACTACGTCAACAGGCTGCAAGAATGGTCCCGCCCACTGGTGTTGAGTTAACTGAAATTGCAAAAACACATCAACAATAACGAAGCAGCAAACTAACAATAAGAAATACAATCGCAGCACAGAACTAAAGAGGGTTAACATTGTGAAACAGCTCGTACTCGGTACCATGCTATTTTCAAGTTTTCATCCCCTTAATGCGGTGGTAGATGATACAACTGCACCCTAAAAATAGACTTCCCTCACCAACAAGATTATTTTGTTTAATCCTACGCTGGAGTTTTTACTCTGAATCATGAACTATAATGAAATATAGATCAACCAACATTTATCAAATTCGAAAAAGAGTCAGAAGAAACGGTTCGATCCTCTTATCTTGATTTCGAGACTATTCTCTATGTTCATAAGCACATTCCCCTCTAGGGCTTAAAGAGGGGAAAACCAGAGTCAGACAACGGATATGTCAAACCAACCAAATTAATGTTACGTCAATCTAAAAGCTAACATGAATGGAAATTGTTCAGCTATAAAAGGATACCAAACTAGAATAAACAATAGAGCTACCTGTCGCAATATCGTCCCAAATTGGCGCATAAGCTCTTGCATTCTCTGAGCAGCAACGGCTTCCCTACTTGCTATATCTTGCTGCTTCTTCTTAAAGCTGCTCGCAGAAAACTTGTCCTTTTCTCTTTCCTTCACTAAAGAGCCAACCCGAGTGTCCAGATGCTTTGCATTTGAAGTGGAGTAGAATTGTTGAACCTCATTGAATTTCTGCTCAAGCTGCAAGTGCATAGTGTATACAAACTTCATTATATATAAAGTCATCAAAACCTTTTTTGGTCTCGGAAATCCACTCCCTTATTTGATACGACTAACAAATTAACAATACACGGTCATTATTACTAAGAACACCGTAAAAGATCTCGAAAACAGCCAGGTCTTCTTAGACAATGCATAATGTGTAAAAATGCATACTTTATACCACTTCAAAGAACTAGTTAGCATATACGGCTTCGGCCGTAGTGTTACAAGCACTAGATCACATAACTACACAAATAATCATCACGCATTGCTTCCCCCAAATGTAATTCTTTATTCTTCCACCACCCATTTTTGAGATAATTGTACAAATTTTTCTTCCAACTAAACCTTTTAGCTCAGAACTGTAAATTGACAAAAAGGTTCATCTTAAAATCCAATGTTCAATCAGAACTCAATATTCAGAACAAGGCGACAACAGCTGGTCACAAGTAATTCCAACGAAATCCATTGAAAATAATATCAGAAATATGACGCAGTCAGAAAAAATGCAATGTAATCAAAATTGTACTCCAATAAGCTGCACCTGGTCAACTTTTACGAACATCTCCTCCACGCCTAGGTTCAAGCTCTCCGCTTCAGACATATCTCTCACCGTTCCTGGCGGCTCGGTCTTTGCCTCCATCGTCTTTGAAGACATGAGAAAAATTCACGAATCGGAAATTTAAAAACAAAAATCATACCGAAAATGAAAACAAATTTTATAGAAACTTCGAAGGATCCTACCATATTTGGCTGAAACTTGCAATCAGAAGACAAATTTTTTCCGTGCAAACGAGATTAACGCTTACACTTATCTAGTACTACTAAATTGAAGACACAGATAAGCTAATTACTCCTATATCATAATTTCTCAGTCGACCAGAACCAAAACAATAAATTTCTGTTCAACTTCTTGGGCTGAAGCTTTCATATGCAAATGAAGTTGCGCTCAAATAACTTGTACCTTATGCACATGTGTTTTTTCAACTTGGTACTTTTTGAATTTTAATAAAGTCATTTACACCATTTTTTATTCACAATAAATTTATTTATTCATGTAAATTGTAATTACAAGATTGTTATGTTAAATTGTAATTACAAGATTGTATCAATTCCATGATGCGAACGGTTATTTAATTAAATTAGAATTATTACTTTGAAAGTTTGAATCGTTAAGTATACTACACACTAACAAATTAAATGCAAATGATTGAATAATTAAAACTCATTAAGTGAAAAAAAGGATAATGTTTCCAACAATTTTGGTATGAGAATTTTATCAGTATTGTATTGGTTTACTTTTCCAATCGAATTTATGTAAATTTTCCACTATAAAAATATCAATTTTGTTCAAAGAATTAATCAATCAATGTTATTTGAAGTGTGGCGTTTTACTGCATAAGAAGAGGACATAGCGCCTAATTGATTTTTTTTGTTTGACCACGTATAATGGAATCGAATTAATCTTGTATGATCGGGTTTGCGGATTATGGTCGAAAGTCACCACAGTGTCAGCTCCACGCTGCCAACTACACTACATCTCATTTATAGTGTCTAATTTCTAATACTCCTAAATGATAATTCATATGTTTACTCGAGAATTTCTCATTATCAAATCTCGAACTTCTTGCTTATATTTTATGTCCAAATTTAAACTAAGAGCATTCACAATGTAGTCATGCCTCGGGCGCCTGCTCCGCGCGGCTGAATTTGCAGCTCCTCTCCCCATACGGTCGTTAGGCTTCCATTTTAGGAAGTTCCTTCGTAGTTGAGTTGCTTATGTACATGGTAATAATGAACATACTTTTCTTTTGCTACTTCATTCTCCCTCTTACTTTATTATCTCTTTTCTTCTTTATTCACTTTCTACTATATTCTACGTTTCCACCTTCCTTACTTTTCTCTCACTCCATTTAACACAACAAACATTTTTCTCTTAAACTTCGTGGCGAAAAAAAACACCTCAACTATGGCGGAATGAAGAGAGTATATACTATTTTTCTCTATAATTACCCACGTTTTTTCTTCATTTCATTTTTCACACCTCACTCTCTTTCTTCACACTTTGAAAATTATTATTAATCTTCAAATTTGTTGGAAATGGATCCTAGCTCTCAAACAGCTCATGGCTTATACATCTGCAATGGGGTGTGATCCTCACGATTCAGAAACTTGGATTATCTAAAAAAGTATTCTGTTGCAAAGACTAATGCAATTGTTATGGACACTTCCCATTTGTATAAGGTTAAGTGCACTCGCTTGAACAAGATGAACGAGGAACTCGAGAAAAAATTGAGATTTTAGTTTTTAATTGTAGTTTTTAGATTTAAATTGATGTAATTTTTTGTTTTCAAATAATTGGGATTTTAGTTTTAATAATACTTAGTTGTGAAATTGAGTTGGGCTGAAAATGAAGCTACTTGCATTGCAAATATTGGGGCTGGAATGACAAAAACTGACGTGACAGTTCTAAAATGGGTCCATGGGGTGAATTTATCGGGACGCTTTGTGGATGTCCTAAAAACGTCCAAAAAAAAACAGCAAATAAAATTTCGATCCATATAATAGAATAAAAACATGTACTCCTATTAAACTAAATACTAGTTCACGCACCACCTATTCTATAATTCATACCATATTACATGTGGAGCAACGAAGAAATCTAGTCACATATGCTAATGAAATTATACCACTAATACTAAAAACTGTGTACATTATATAGTGATCTTCAATTGTCGATGGTAGTTTTTCTCTGAGATAATGGAGATAGGTTGAATGATCTTCTCTTTTTTTTCCATTGTACTCTTCAATGACGGATCCAGAAAACCGAACTCGTGGGATCGAAAAATAACAAATAATATATAATATAGTATAATATTTAAATAATTATTATATATAATATAATTTAATATTGCATTATTTTTGTCAAAGCAGAGTAATTATTTAATGCCATATCATTTTTTTGAAGATATGAAAAAAATACATCACACAATAATTTAATTTTATTTGTAATTTTACAAATATTATTGTTGTTAAACTACAAATAAATATAAAAGTCAAATTAAATCAAATTAATACGAGTCACACTAAATGAAAATTATTTATAATATTTTATATCATTTTTAAGGATACTTGGTCTGTTAATACAACATTAATTAAATCAAACACACACATGTTAATAGTACTATGGAGTATTTAAGTTTACAACTAAATGCTAGAAACAAAATAATGCCGTATTAAAAAAAAACTCCCTAGGTTTACTAAAACAAAATTACAGCTAGCCTTGCGCCGCTTTCTTCTTCGTTATCTTCTTTTCCAAATTTCTGCAAATTTTCTACTTTTTCAATTTTCTCATGAAACTTTATTTCACTTCTCCCCTAATCTATCTTCTTCTAATTCTCTTCCATGGAGATGAATTAGCCATAGCCTGGGGTCAGAGCTGATGCAGAGCTGGGTCGACGGCTAATTTTGGGAGGTACTCGGTGGTATTCACGGACCGGCGGTGGTGTCGGCCGACCCCACCCGACCCCACCTGGGTCCGTCACTGGTACTCTTATTTTCATATGGAAAAATGAGAGATGGTTAGCTTTATTGTGAGAACTAGTATTAACACATGTGCTATGCATAGGACATAAGAGTTTCAAATAATAAATACTCCCTCCATTCCAATAAATAAGAAACGTTTGCTTTTCGGCACAAGATTTTATGTAGTGTTGTTTTGCTAATTAAAGAAGAGAGAGAGAGTAAAGTAAGAGAAAGGAAAAAGTAGAGATAAAGTTATTTTTATTTTAAGAAACGTTTCATTTTTAACGGGACAATCCAAAAAGGAAAACGTTTTATTTCTAGTGAGACAGAGGGAGTACAAAATATAATGAATATAAAGAAAATAAGAATTCAAAGCAACATGAAGATTTACAAAAATAAAAATGTACTTATCTTGTCTCATTCTAGATGAAGAATTCACTATTTTCCATTAAATGAAACAATTCAAAGTCGGTAAACAATTTTATACAATTTTAATTTATGATTTAAGTGGAGTAAAAACAATAAAATTTAAGACAAAGAGAAGATGTGTGGCTAATAATCAAAGAATATCAGTTAATTAGAATAACATATACAAATAAAGAAAATATATATGAGTAAAGATCTAAAATTATTACTACTATATAAATTTAATTTAATAACAATGAGTAAGTTTCTAGAAATTCCCCTTTTATATATGCACATATATTTAAAATATTAACCTGGAGTAGAATACAATGTTATTTTCAAGAAGCGAAAGATAGTGAATTAAACGCACATGTATAGTGTAATTTCTTCCTTTCGTTTCTTCCTTTTTTCTTAATATACATTTAATTTTTTTTAGATTTTTATAATGTTACTATTTTAGTAATTAATAAAAGATATTTGTGTAATAACTTTCTTACTAATTATTTTAAAGATTGATGATTAAAATGATTAAAGAGTATAGTTAGAATAATAAAAATAGAAATGTACTCCTCTGAAACCAATTAGAATAATAAAAATAGAAATGTACTCCTCTGAAACCAATTCAAACGAACATTTCTGATTTAACAAATAAAAATAAAATAAAACTTTAATGTATAATATAAGCGGAGTAAGATAAAATAAAAATAAATGTTTGAATTAAAGCAAATGACAAACATGAGATGTGTGACTAAAAATAAAAACAAATGACTAATAAACTAAGCTTTTTAGACCCTCACTTGTGACTTTTGATATAGCAAAAATTGTGTCATCAGCATATATCTTTGGAAAATATTTTGAACATCTTCCATTGCGCATGCACGTAGATGATCTTTAACACAAAATTAATGTCTCTATTAAACAAAGAGCAATACCCAACACCTTTAATATTCCTTCTGTCCCACAATAAGAGTCACACTTCATTTTTATTATAAATGGTAAGTAGGTCTCACATTCCACTAACTTCCTTCACACATTCTATTATAAACTTAATATAAAAAAGTGAATCTCATATTCCACTAACTATTCTATTCCACTATTCTTTATATTGATTAAAACCCGTGCTCACAATGAGATTGACTTCTATTCTTAAATTTGTCATCATTGCTCAAGACTTTTATAGTTGCAATATAAAAGAAAATACTATTTAAGAAGTTTGATAAATTATTTTAAACTTACGAAAATTCTCATTACCAAGTCATTTATTATTTTCCATCTAATTTAAAAAACAACCCCCCGCCAGTATACATTTTGCCAAATATTATTTGGTTTAGACAAATTTAATTTTAACTACGTGATAATATGTATACACATTTCAATATAACGTGAGAATATATTATCTCAAAGTCAACTCAATGCTAGCTGTATACTATAAATTTAATTACTTAATAAAAAAATAATTTTAAAATTATATTATAAAATATTCAATAAATTAGTAGTACAAATAAACATTTAGCTCAAAACAGAATAAATAGAATCGAATACCCAAATTAAAATTCTGTTTAGTATGGAAAAATAATTAGTACAGTAGTAATTACAAAGTTCTATATATTGTTACTATTAAAATTTAAATTACTCCATTAAATCTAGCACACTAAACCCACTAAATACCCAAACTAAAGCCCAAATAATACATAAATTAATACTACTAGGGCGTTTTTTTTAGATGGGTCAGGATGGGTTTTCGGGTGTGTATCCTGTGTAGTCCAACCATTTTGTTGCTCGGACAACAGTCCGCCTGACCCGGGATGAAGTCCATGTGACTCGTTGCTTTTAACCCATTTGATAGGAATATTGCGGACTATCTGACCCGGACAAATTTCAGGGTTTATTGACTTGCTTTGGAATATAGGCCTCAAATATCTTCACCATTTCCTCTAGTACCCGTTGCTTTGGAATATTGACCTGCTATAGAGTACCTATTGGTATGAATCTAAAACAGTCCTATGTTAATCTGCTGCTAGGAATCAATAAATAGCTTCAACATAGATCTTAATCTGATTTATCCCCCTACATACCTCACATTATTGAAATTGAAATGGTTCTTATTTTTGTATTTGGAAGGAAATTACTATCTTTGCGATAATGGCTATGCAAATTGCGACGGGTTCCTCACTCCATACAAAAGTGTTTGCTACCATCTACAAGAATGGGCCCCTGGAACAGGTGCACCTCAGAATCCACGGGAAATTTTCAACATGAGACACACACGGGCTCGCAATGTCATAGAACGTGCATTTGCCGTTTTGAAAATGCGATGGGGGATATTGAGGAATGCTTCTTATTACCCAGTAAAAATTCAAACCCAGCTCATTTTAGCATGTTTCTTGCTACATAATTACGCAAAATCAGCTATGCCAGTAGACCCACTCGATGAACTTGCGGATTTAGAAGATGATGATTTAGTCCATCAAGTTGAAGAGCAGAACATTCAGGGAAACTACATAAAATCCGTGGAGCCTTCGACTGCTTGGACACAGATGCGCGATAACTTGGCGGGTTCCATGTGGGATGAAGTAAGTATGATAATGTTTGTGAATTTTGTGTATACATAATATTTGTGTCAAACGAGTTCTAAGATTTTTGTGTGTTACTTGTGCAGTATGTGGACCAAGTTGTATGACATTCGGCCTATTAATGCTCAATTTTCAGCATGTTCTAAGACGCATCGTCGATGGTCGACATCGCGAATGTAGGGTTGTAGTTTCGGATGGATGATATAACTCTTCAGTTGCTTGACAAGAAGTCTTTATTATTGTTGTTTTTTTTTACCCGACTCTGTTTTGTATGATGAACTATTTTACCGATGTATTTCATTTTTTTCACCTCATTTGACACTGCTGAAGTTGATACACAACATAGTAGGATTTTATCTTATACAAACACATAGATTATGATAGCGGTAATTAGAAAGTGCATACTTCAATGTCAGTAGGAAACAAACATGAAGACAAAAGTGCACATGAAAACATAAACATAGGGATCATTGCCCATTACATATCATATACGCATAGACTTCGCCAATACTGCAAACTCAGCGAAGATATGTGCCCTCACCTTCTTCATTTGCGAAATGAAGAAGACCATGACTTCGGACTGTTCGACGCCTGTGATGAACCACCAGGCGACGATTTCGGACTAGGAACATGGAGGTGGACGGGCATTGTACACGCAAGTGCTGTCTTCATGATAGGTTTTCCACGCGGCCCTGGTACGTAAAAGCTAGTGGGTGGTTTATTCGACGACTCGCGGTCAGATGATTTGACGTCGGCCTCATCGAATAGTTTGCGCTTGACCTTTGCAGTGATCATAGTTGCCGGTGAGTTAACCTCCTCAGAGAAAGGTGAGTCACACGCAGTTAAGTCGACCACATTGCGACAGTTTGAGGTGGTATCGGACAGTACGATGACTTCTTTAAGTGCTGCACACTTTGCACGGCTCTGGGAGCTCTCTTCCTTCACATCTAGAGGACCGAAAAGGGAAGTCAGTCGACGGTACTCGGCCTCGTCTTCGTGGTAGTAAGCGCCTACTAGGGGGTGACACTACACAACATACATGCAAACAACATTAACATATAGCTGGTATAAAGAGTAAACAAACTTAAGTAACGTGTAAAATGACTTGTATTACCTTCAACATCTGTGACCATACGTCATCAGTGGCATCCACCACCTTCAGTTTTGGATACCACCAAACATCAGGGGTCGAGACGACCAAGTTGAAGGTCTCCAATCGTGTCTTTAAGAACTGCAACCTTTCTCGCAGCTCGTCAAGGCTGAAACCCAAGCCAAAGCGGGCATGTATTTTCGCCATTGCCTCGGCTAAAGCTTCCTCCGGTATGGCCGACCCTTCGACGTTCAGCTCTTCCTTCATGCGCACGACGGTGGTCAAGAACTCGTCCTCTACATCGGCAGACCACTTCCCCTTGTAGAATAATATCGCTTGAGGCGGGATGTTCATGTTTGATCTTAGAGTTTTATTAAGGTTGACTGGTGTGTAGAGTGCTTGGACAATGCCGTATTTATCTTTGGGGTTAGTAAATACAAGTTCTATTTGTTACTTCAGAACATTAAATACTTTGATTGACAATTGTCTACTACCAATGGTAATGAATTGCTAGCGGCGGGTGTGTACCGTCATGACTCTAGCCGTCAATCCCATTTAAAATGTAGTCGGTGGGGGTAGATGATCCAATAATAACATTCATAAATGCAGTTAATTAATTAAGTAGGTGAACGCACCATTTTTTATCAGAGAAATCTAAAAAAATTAGCAATTTATCCTCAAAAAGCAAGAAGAAATACAACGAGGTGGTTTTTTTCACTTCAAGCTCTATGGTTCCGCATTTCCTAAGGAACGAGTAAGGAAACCAAATATAGTCCATTATCGTATATTCTAATCTGCAATTTGAACTCAGATGTAGCATAGTTAACTGACGTATTGCTCTTAATTTCTTTTCAGTGCCGAAGCTGAAGGATTGCGCTTGCAAATTCCACCATTTGTTAAGAATTACCACGCTCTCACTCATGCCGAAAGTCTTGTAAGTCTATATTTAAAGGCGGGCTATCCCTTTGTTTAATCTTAATGAACTTCAACAATTTTAGTACGCCTTTTTTTTGTAATTGGCAGCGGATCCCCCCTGAATGGGTGAACAGGTATGGACGAGATTTGCCACCGTATTATACCCTTGAGATGCCCCATGGCGGGAAGTGGGATAAGACTGCTGATTGTTGAAAACGGATGCTACTTTAGGAGCGGTTGGTCGTCGTTTACGGTTGCAAACAACATTAACAACGGGGATACTCTGATTTTCACTTACATCGGCGGAGGTGTATTCAAACTTATCCGAACTTGTTCAATGACTGGCTACCCCCATTGTACGATTGTGATGGTATGAGTTTGAAACTCAAATATGCACTTCTGATCATCGATCTTTGTTACTATCTTCAAACTAATGACTACCATATTATGCAGGGGCATTGTGGCCAATTTCGGAGAAAAACGTGATGTCGGACGTAGACACAAGTGATGACTATGAAACATCGGAGGGTGAACCTGATGATGATGGCAATGCCACCGAAGGAATATGGGGAGACCAAAGAGACCTGAATGATCACCCTTCGTTCACAGTCACTTTCAATGAAACTTCTATTAGGCAAACATTGGTTAGTTTTAATGCATAGTAGGACCTTCTTGATTACTTTATATAAGACCGTATAACCTCCATCTTGTTGGTTGATTGTAGGAGATACCTGTAGGATTTTGGTCACAATTCGTCCGTGACTCTGGTTTGGAGCAGGAGGCATATTTCACGGTCGGCGGAAGAACGTGGGAGATGCGTTTGTCTAATGGAAATGGTAAAATCCGCGTTAAACGCGGCTGGATGCACTTCAAGCAAACGAACAATCTCCGAAAGGGGATGTCATGTCGTTTCTATCTGGTCAACTCAGAGGAGGTTCACTTCTACGTAACAATCCACCCCTGATCAGTGTCGGACATAAGGTTATTCCAGGTTATTCTATGCACCCTTATCCACGACGCTCATTGAACTTAAGCTTCAGAAAATTGTGTGCCAATTTTACTTGTCGTGCACATAATGAATGTTATATTTTGTATAAATGGACTTCATCTGATGGTAGCTACAACTCCTATAAATTACTAACTGCTTTGAACTTGCTAGCTCTGATATAAACCTCTATGGACATATATGTGTTGGAATTAGTATTGCTCAATATTAATGTTCTTAGGGAGTGCTTGAGTTTGATAGATTTGGTGGTCGCGAACAACTAAGAACTTAGAAAAGCATCAGGCAATCACTAGTGGCCTTGATGATATACGACATATATATATAACAAAATAAGAGACACCACACTGTGTCTATTGCGAGCTGCCTAACTCGTCCTCTACATACGACTAGTTCTATTACATAGCAAAAGCAGGACTATAATGCTTAGGAACAGCAGCCCATTCTAAACCCGAGTGTAGTGCTCAAGGGCATGTCAAACATAAGCTTGTCGTGCCCCCTCCGGCAGGCTCATGAAGTAGTCAAGGCTTCCAACCCTAGAAAGGATAGCATCAGAGGCGATGAACACTTGGGATAGGGTCAGCCCCGGTATAGCACCCATCATCTCGAACACCTCCTTCCTTGCCTTAGTCAAGTCGAACTCGTATCCAATGTGAGCCGAGAGGCGGTCTAACCTTGCATTTGTGTCCCCGTGCAATTGGCCAATGACATCGATGAGACCATCTATGAGGTCACCCCTCTTGCGTTTCTTAGGCGCCCTCTGGTTGCGTTGGCTGTCCACTGCATTGCTGTAGACACTGACAGTCAAATCGTCGGATGTGCCATGATTATTTGCTCCGACTCTCTCGAAATGGTCATCCGCACCAAAGGGGGTTTCATTGACGCGATCAAGGCTCGCATCAGGAGAAGCAAAGTCATTCAGAGTATTTGCCCGAACAGTGTCTTGTGCGCTGCCTCCGGTTGCCCGATCCTTGCCGAACACTACCTTCCAGTCGTTGTAATAGGGCCAAGACTTGTGGCGAATAAACCGAGCACTGCTGTCAGCCTAAGAGAACCAACAATTAAATCCAGACCGAACCATCAGACATTTATATAACAATAATGATTGCTAGTTCGATTACATTGATCATATTTTCATTTGCATAATACCTTGATGATTTCACTCCATTGATGCTCGTCACAGTCAATCTTATAGTCATCGTGGTTGTTGAACCCAACACCACTCTTTTCCAGTATTGCTGACACAGCCGAGTAGAACTTCTTCCAAGTATGAAGCTTCGATTGGATATGAGGGCTGACCCTCAAATCAGTGTTGGGGAACTCTCGGCGCATGGATTCTTCTAGCTTCTGAAGGTATCCGGACCTAAAGCCGTTGTCGGCCTTCCAGCCAGTCGCGACCAACTCTTTCAGTGAGGCGATGAAGTACATATTCTCCCTGTCGCTCCAAACCCTCCTAGATCGGTCACCATGGTTCTGACTCCGAGCAGAACGCCCCACTCCAGTTGCTGCAAATTCAAACAAAGAGAGCATAAGCAAAATTTTACATTAAAACCGAAATCCTAAACAAATACACCCAATTCCCCCTTCTTGACAGATCGTGCACCTTGGCTGCCACCCATTCCTCCACGATGCATCTGGTTGCGCCTTAAATCACCCATGTTTTGACCTTCAATTAATGCGGTAGGTGTAATTAATTGAATGAACGCCCCCTTCTATTTATGTATGAAACTCAATCTAGTTGGTTCTTAAAAAATTCATTTGTCGCTCACCAAAATTTTCCAAATTTGATTTTACCGCCAGCATCTAAAAAATGGTGGGGAAGAAAAATTATGGCGGGGGAGTCTTTTCTCAATTTTGGTACTGGGCTTTGTGAGAAGGACAATTTTGGTTTAAGAATAAAAATTTGGGGACAAAATGGACAACCTAAAGCTAATCAACAAAAAATCGTGGCACTACAAAACGTTGGGCTTGATGGGATACGCATTGTCCAAGGCTACAAAACGGTGGGCCGGATTTGATTTTGTCTATGCTTAGTCCACACTCTTAATCCAATATACAATCATAACATACGAAATCCTGACCCATCTACAAAACACGCCCCTACTTCTCAAAACCCTACAACAGCGCCTCCATCTATCCCCACCCCTCTCTATCCGTCGGTCTCTATCTCCCCGTAATCGGCGGAAATCATCAATCTGCCACAAGCACCGCCCCTTCTGCCTCACCGGAGCTCCGTCCGCCGCTATGTATCGTCAGCCTCTGTCTTTTGTGCACTTGATTCACCACCTTCCATCTCTCTCTGTTCGTAGTTGAGCTCGACGGTTCAGCTTCTTCCCCTGTCCGTCTGCCTTCTCTATCTACTCCGCGGCAATCGGTGCCACTACCTTTCTTTCTTTCCAAATAAAACTCTGAAGACTGAACATCACACTGTCTAACTCATATTTATCTCTCCCTTTCAATTCTCCGGCAATAAGAGCCGTCGTCACCTCCCTCCCGTCGGCGATTCACCACAGCAAACGATGTCGGATCGGACCGTCACCGCCCAACAACCTCAGCCTGCTGCCCTCGTCATCCATCGGTGGAGGCTTGGAGCTGTCGCCAACTGCAATAAAAAAATCAGATAATTAGTCCACTAAAATACAGATTCAATTAATGGTGTGGTTATATATAACTGTTTAAGCTTACTTGAGAAGTCACTATTACTCAATAGGAGCTGCTTTTTTTCTATCCGATGGCTATCATTTTTCAAAATGACCATAAGGATAAACAAAATAGCTTCACATTTTCCCTCCAAAAAGGGTAAATATGTCTTTCCATCAAACTGTCACTTTAGATTAGTAAAGATGAGACGACAATGAGCATATCACAGAACCCGAATCAATTAAGTTGAAGTAGATATACACCTAATCAATGAAAAGATCAAAGGACAATTTGTAAAGTTGTCTTACATTCGATATGAATAACCGTTTGTTGATATATTGACTTTTTAGTCGGCCATACAATTTTTTTATAATCTTTATTTTGAAAAAATATAAAAGTAAATTCATGCAGTTTTTAGAATCAAAGTTATGTCTAATAATGACTACACCATGATATATATGATAAGAAAGATCCAACATTCACTTCAATTGGTATATTTCCTAATTTGGAATTCAAGAAGTTGGATAGGTCATCTCCGATCTTTTGCTCAATATTCAGAGTTCTGTTGAATAATATGATCGGGGAGTGCAAATTTCTACCTAAGACTGAGGAATTTTAGTGAAAAACTAAAGGCTAATATGAGAATAAGAAGTTAAACATTTACAAAGTCTTTCGAAAATAATACCAACTAATTTTTTTTTTAATTTTGTTATAGATAAAAAATGGCTATACCATCATAAATGCAAAAATTATTATACATTGATAATTTGGCATTTGATTTATATATTACATTTATTTATTTATTTTAATTGAATATCTCACCTCTAGATATTGTCATTAATTCGTTCTTCAAAATAAAAATAACACCAGTAACCAGCACCACAATATAATTAATTATATTTATAATATGCAATTTGATTTACTTGTTTGAGATATATCTTATACTTTATTAGAACTATATTAAATTTTTATTTCTCTACCTCGCTATTTGACAACTTATATTCTAAACTTTTCCAACTATTTTATTACTAAGACCTATTGAAATTTATTTTTAAATTTGTACGTGCCATTAGCATAAGCGTTCTGGCATTATCAATTTCACCCCTCCAAAACTTATATACTCTGAATCGAGATTTTAGTGTCTTCGCCTTCTCCCTCTCTCTATTTTCCTCTCGCCGGACCATAAACCCTAGCGCTTACAGAACAAATCAACACACACCATGAATTGTTCAAGTAAATCTACTATATACACTCTTGCAACCAACATATACATTTAAATTGCTTTTGTTTTGTGTTTTACACGCTATATTTTCTTCGCAGTTACTGGCGAGGTGCCGGAGGAACCTGTTGTCTCGAAAAGCTCCGGTCTCCTTTTTGAGAAGCGCTTAATTGAGCGCCACATCTCGGTTTGTGTTTTCCTCTCCTTTTATTTTCACTACTCTCTAGCATTTCTATGTTAAATATGCTTGTTTACACCTTTTGTTGATTGATTTCATCTGGCCTTTGTCTATTTTCAATTTTGTTTAATTATGGCGTGCTTGGTTACCTGGAGAAACTTATCTAGGAAGGATATTTGAAATTTTCGGAGGGAATTTTGGCATGTTTGATTTCTGATACCTCTCAATGTAGTGAGTAATAGAATGACTATTTTAAGTGGACTTTAAGAAGTTTGTTTTGAGTTAGATTTTCAATTCTTCAATTCGAAATATTATTGTTATCCATTTTAGTATACAAGATGGTGAAGTTCTATACGAGTCATTTAGCCCCTTAAGGAATACTTGAATTGAATCATCCTTTCATTGAACATGGATAAGCTTTTCCTTCAATCTTCCACAGTGCTGGTTCTGCTGGGGATATTTCTAATTTTTGAAACATTCAGTGAAGGCTTGTTTTTTAAGAGATAAGATTCGAATTATTGTCCTAAGCCAGTCCAAAAGAACTGTAGGATATATATCTAGGTGATCTTTTGCTATTTTTTGTTCCCCTGAAGTCTTAAATCTTTTTTATTGGTGAAGTATGTTAGTAAATGTATTTGTGATGGAAGACACCATTACTCATGTCTTCTTGTCCTTTTCAATTTTCTCTTATGTTTCTATTTGATCAGGACTTTGGTAAATGTCCCATTACTGGAGATCCTATGACAATGGATGATATTGTACCCGTGAAGACTGGGAAGGTATGATTGTGGGATGCCTAATAGTTTGGATGGACATTAGCTCCCTTTGTTTCAGTTGTTGTTTATTTCTTATAGCAATCATGTTTATATTTTGAGCTTGATTATTTTGTGCCAGATAGTGAAGCCCAGGCCAATGCAAACTGCTAGTATTCCTGGGATGCTGGGAATGTTTCAGATAGTATGTGTTTCTCTTTCTGAACTTCTTTAACATTTTTTCACAGTCCCCTAAAACTATTGGATGTTTGATATATATTTCATCATTTTGAACTTGGGAGACTCATGTTGCAAGTTCTTGCATGAGAAGAAAAATCTGTGTTAATGAGATAAATGGTGCTTACTGCATTTTGAATCTTTTGATGGTTTTGTTTTTATTTACATCCTGTATCTGGGTTTATCCTATATAAGAAAAATGTACTTTTCCCTATACAAATTCAGCATTGTTCCTGCATTGGTGAAATACTTTGTATGCTGCTTATTATAATAATTGAACTTCTTACTTAGTAATAGCGAAACAAGCACATAAGTTTAATTAAGCTACAATGAGAATGCTGTCATTTAATTACTCATGAGTTGCATTTGTTGATACTGGATGGAGACACTTTGCAAGTACTAGTATTTACTTCCAAAAACTTCATTGATGTATATCTTTCAGCTAGTTAGAGGAAATAATTGGCCTACTGGAATGTAATGTTGCCTTGTTATTCAATTGATTCCCACTTTTCTTCCCTATTTGATAGTATACTCTATTAGTTTA
The DNA here is from genome assembly GCF_029641045.1 of Salvia hispanica. Lineage (NCBI taxonomy): Eukaryota > Viridiplantae > Streptophyta > Magnoliopsida > Lamiales > Lamiaceae > Salvia > Salvia hispanica. The sequence continues at coordinate 48,732,354 of NC_142695.1, read as the reverse complement.
TTTACAATTAGCTTAGACATTAAGATGCAAATTTGAACTTTAACACTTCTTTTCTTCTAATTTCATTTACATTAGGAATGGGATGGCTTGATGCTATCAAATTTTGCATTGGAGCAACAATTACATACTGCCAGGCAAGAGCTGAGCCATGCCTTGTATCAGGTGTGGATTTGTCAACCTGTAGCAGTGTACCTTCATGAAGTTGGCATGGTACATAAATTTTACTAACATTTACTTTGATCCTTGCAGCATGATGCGGCATGTCGTGTTATTTCAAGGCTGAAGAAAGAAAGAGACGAGGCTAGAGAGTTATTGGCACAAGCTGAAAGACAAATACCCATGTCAGTGGCTGCACAAGATGCAGTGAATGCTGCTGCTTTAAGCAATGGGAAAAGAGGTTCTTGTTTTTTGAGATTGAAGTCCATTCTATTTTTGAGCTTGTGTGGGGTTGTCTTGTTCATTTTTCAATTATGCTTGTAGCAATCGAGGATGGTGAGATGGGTCCTGATGGGAAAAGGGTTCGTCAAGGAATCTCGAATAGTATCATTTCTGAGCTTACAGATTGTAATGCTGCCCTTTCACAACAAAGGAAAAAGCGACAGGTAAGTCCTGGATTAATCTAGTATTCTGTGGCTCCGACTCTTGTCATGTGGAGTGGCTTGAATCTAAATTTTCACAGAAACTTCTGTTTTGATGTTCTTGAGTTATTCCCTAGATATTTATGTGATATTCCTTCATAGATATGTATGTGAGTGTGTGTTTGTGTGGTCTACCAGATACCATCAGCATTGGCTTCTATTGATGCTGTGGAGAGGTACACTCAACTCACTGTTAATCCTCTTCATAAAACCAACAAACCTGGGATTTTGTCGATGGACATCTTGTACTCCAAGGTATGGGAAGTTCACTTTTTATCTATATCTTTCTGTGATGGATTTCCTTGAGCATCAACAATTTGCTTCCATCCTATTGTGATGCCTCATCCATTTCTATCTTTTTCAAGACTATTAAAAAAGTTAAGTTCTGATATATGCTCTAGGAAAAAAAAGCTCATATTCTTTGACATTGATAAACCGTTTGTTGGACAATACTCAACACGATCCCCAAAGAGATATACTATGTGTGGATGTTGGGCTGTTGGCCCATCTTATGATTTCAAGATGATGACTTTTGCTTCTGTTGCGGGTTTTCCTTGGGGGAAATAAAAATTAAGCTAATAAAGAATGTTCCAATGCATGACATGCCTTATTGTCTGAATTAAGAGCCATTAGTGTAATAGCTTCTAGGAACATATTGTTTTCTTAATTTATATGTCCTGTTTTCTTTGTAATTTCAGTATGCTTTGCATGTTAGTTTAAAGCAAATGAGTGATTATTATGTTTTGTCTTATTTTTTGCTCTAAGTGGAACTTAACTGTATTACTGACTTACTTTAGAGAGCCAATAGGATATTCCAACGTAAATTTATCTTCTGCACTTAATGGGGCTGCTGGATTTTAGTTTTGGCTCTTACACTTAACTACTTTTGTCCTGTTTTTTTCTGTCACTTTTTTTGATAATATGAACAAGTTATCAAATTGTACATGACAATGCAATACTCTACTGAACTGTTTACTTTTTACAAAATTAATCAGTTTCTGACACTTGTCTATATAAGATGCTACCATAATAAACATCAAGCTGCTGGCTTATTTACCATGATAGCTTGAACATTTAAGTATGGAAGCCTCCAATTTATCAAACTATAATTGAATTCTTACCTGTAATAGATATCTGAAATTATTCAGTTCTAGTTTATAGATTGTCCATCTGTAACTACTAAACATTGTTCAGTTGGTACTATGGCATTGATGGTAATTATTCTAGAGCTGTTAGCTTTCTTAGTATCTACTTTTGTCCTTCTCGTTTTTTTTAACTTTATTCTTACAAAGACATTTTGCAACTTCTTTTGGATGTTTCTCTTAGGATCTCATTGCCACTGCTGGGGCTGACTCGAATGCGGTAGTTTTTGATAGATCTTCAGGCCAAGTAGTATCTACTCTCAGTGGTCATTCAAAGAAGGTCAGCCTTAAATCTTGTTTTGTCCTGAATGTTCATTTTCTATCTCCCCCTGTTTTACTTAGTTTGAACTCTTTGATGATTGATGAAGATGAATAACTTTCTTTGTTTTTCTCTAGGTTACAAGTGTCAAATTTGCTGCGGAAGGTGAATTAGTAGTTACTGGTTCTGCTGATAAGGTAATACCAACCATGATTTCCCCCCATTCTATTAGCTGATTATTTACACTCTCATTTTCCTGCTATTTTATTATTCTATTGCTCCATGTTTTATTAGTTGTTAACTGATAACTTTCTCTGAGATTTTAATGCAAACTTCTCTCCTTTTAGGTGACTAACGTTACCGTACTATGGACATGCTATTTGCTCTCATAATTTTTATTGAGGCGTATTTGCTCTATATTTATCTTTATCCTGTGATGATTTGAAACTGTGTCAAAAACTCAAATTACTACGAGAGAGAACGTTATAATCTCTTCTTCTGAAGAAACCTCTTCTTGTTAGGCATGCACTCTGTTATCTATTATTTGATAGTCAGCGTGTCCCTAACAGCTTTTGGTCAAATAAGCCTCTTTAATGTAAAACTGCGAAGAGGAAAGGGAGCGTTCTCTGATTTCCTGGTACAATGTGAAGTGCTTCGTGAACTATGTGGCCCTTATTACCATTCTGCTACTTACAGTTTCTACAAGTTGTGTACTGTGCAACATCATATTTTTCTACTTATTGCAGACAGTTCGTGTATGGAGAGGGTCTGAAGGTGGAGACTTTGATTGTAGGCACATTTTGAAGGATCATACTGCTGAGGTAATTAATTTGTATGCTGGTTGGTGAATTGTAAATCTTATACAATTTGTTTGCTGGGTTCTCATGCATTGCATTCTACTTCTCTCATGCATAGCACCCTGATATTCGCTTTTACTTGATCACTCTAGTTGAAAGTCATGTATTTCAGAACTCTTCACACACAAGTAATATTGCAATAGCAAAGATGTTTAGAAAAAAAAAACCAAAGAATAGCACTTAGTAGCAGCTAACTAGCTACTGAATGCGAGACAAAGTTTTCTCAAGAGCGAATTATGATTTGGGTTGTGAAGAAATTGACAAAAATTTACGCTCTTTGCAGAAAATTAGAGTGTTTTCTTTTTTGTTTCATCATTCTTTTGCAGTTTTTAAAATCTTCACACTCTTGATTGCTTTCTACCTGATTTGTTTTGCTCAATACATTTGTATGATAGGTGCAAGCTGTTACAGTCCATGCAACCAATAACTACTTTGTCACTGCTTCTCTTGATAATACATGGTGCTTCTATGAACTTTCTTCAGGTTTATGTCTTACTCAGGTACCCACCTTTCTCCAACTTTATACACAAAAGGAACCAAATATGTTTATTATTCTGCCTTTTTCATTTTATTTCTGTTTAAGTTGGGAATTTTACTTCTCACTTGTGTTATATGGTTTTTGCAGGTTGAAGATACATCAGGATCTGCTGAGGGATGCACATCAGCAGCCTTTCATCCTGATGGTCTTATCCTTGGAACGGGCACTTCTGGAGCGGTTGTTAAGATTTGGGATGTAAAAAGTCAGGTGCATATTCATCTATATGAATTTTTCATCTATTTCGTTATTTCCTTGTTTGATGTTTCATTTAATCTAGTTGCCATTGGCAATGTGCAGGCAAATGTTGCAAAATTTGATGGGCATATAGGGGCTGTAACAGCCATATCATTTTCAGAGAATGGTTACTTCCTGGCGGTAGGTTTTCCTTTCATAGAAAGTGGATGATGTGACATCCAAGTTTTTCATGCCTACAATATCATGTTTGAACTTTCAGACTGCAGCACAAGATGGAGTTAAGCTTTGGGATCTTCGCAGGCTGAAAAATTTTAGGACTTTTTCCCCTTATGATGACAATACACCTACACAATCAGGTTATTTTTGTATATTGATGGTCATCATATGCATATTGCAGAGGTTAAGCAGTATACTACTCTATTATAAGATAGTGTACAAGAAAACCTGCAAGATTGATTAGTTTTCTAATTCCTCACTTGAGACCTTCTGCTTTTGCAGTGGAATTTGACCATAGTGGAAGTTACCTTGCTCTAGGAGGATCAGACATCAGGTATTGTACTACCCATTATTTGGTTCAAGTTAACATGTTAAATAAAGGAATTAAAAGTAACATAACTTCCACTTGTAACGTTCTCCTCTCTACACCTAGAAGAAACATTAATCGATTATATCAGGGATATTCTGTTTTCTTTAGTTTTTTCAAAGTTCTTCAATCTGATTGCAGTTGTCATACAGAGTTACAAACATATCAAGAAGATTTAAAGTGATAACTATGTTTTCTTTTTTGGTGATTGTGAATGCTTCATTTCATCTATGGTATATTACAGAGTCTATCAAGTTGCAAACGTCAAATCTGAATGGAATTGCATTAAAACATTCCCTGACCTGTCTGGCACAGGTATATTCCTCATCCTCCCTGCACAAGACATACTGCAAATATTAATTGCTTAGCTTTTCAACATTGCTTGTGGTGCTAATGGTATTTAATTTCTCAAACTGTTGGGCTTTATATCACTCATGGGTGCAGGAAAAATAACAAGTGTTAAGTTTGGCCCTGATGCAAAATATGTGGCTGTTGGGTCGATGGATAGAAATCTCAGAGTATTTGGGCTGCCTGAGGAGCACGATGATCAATCAGAGACATGAAGCATTTACTGTGTATTCCAATGATGATTGCAATGCTCTGAAAAAAGTGAGTCTTTATATGGTCATGTTTAATCCACAAAATGGAATTTTCCGGGCTGGAGAGCTGAAATAGGACCGACTTGAAGAGGCTTTTTTTATTTGGAACACAACCAAGAGGGACAAGAAATTTGAGTATTACATTCAAGTGGCTGTTGTGTATGAATAGATTATCCCATTCCGAAATTGTTTAAATTAAATATAAGGTTCGATAATTGTAGGATCTATTTACTTTTTTTTTACAATTCCAAGTGTTTCCTTATGTTTTTACTTGTCGCTTTTATGAAAGTGCCATTTTTATATAGTACTTCGTCTTAAGATATTTGGTAACTTATTGAATGCATGGACATAGAGACGTCAATTCAACCAGAAACCTGTGGGCCGGCTCGGACATCTCGGTAAAATGAGCGGGTTAGGATTGTAATTTTATTATCCGAATACAAAACGGGCTAAACGGGTTGGCCTGAATGGATTGGCAGGTTAAACGGGTTGTGGGTCGGCACGATGGGTTGTAACTTTTAATTTAAAATTATTAACTTTTAGGGGTTTTTTCTTATATTTTGAATCCTCAATATTTCTACATAATCATTAGCCTTATTCAATTTTCATTCTATATTTTTTCATTCGATCCCACAATATCAGTTTTCAAGATCCACCTCAACTCATTATTCCACCGTCCCATCATCTTACCACCACCAAAGCCAATAAAAAAAAAATTTAAGAAATAACTTATTAAAATCTTATATTTATCATTTTAATAATGATTCATGTAAGATATGATTTTTAATTTTCACAAAGAATTAGTTACGAACAATGCCAAAATAATGACACGAACACAAGTAGTAGTTGATCGAGATGAAATGCTTCTCTCCAAGTATTATTGTAGAATATGAAAATATGAAGATTCTATATGATTCTAACTATAAAAAAATGTCTCTAAAATTTAAAATCATTTTATAGAAGAAAATTTCGATACAAGAAATTATTTTCGAAAGCTTTTACGCCCGAATAGTCCGATGGGTTAGCCCAAAATCCGTAGGTTTAGGGTTAGGGTTGAAAATTTATAACCCGAAAAATCCATAACCCGAATAGTCCGCACCCAAATAGCCCGGCAACCCGAGTGGGTTGGCCTGAACCCGAACGGGTTAGCCCGATTGACATCCCTACATGGACATATAACCTATGGATAATCAAATGAGTGAACTACAAATATGGTCCCTGGACTATGGAATTATCTCATAAATGGTCCCTGGACTTTAAAAATATTATCAGCAGTCTCTGCACTAAGGGTTAATATCAAAAACGGTCCTTTTGCACTGTTTTGAGACGAAAATGCCCTTTTGAGGGGTTTTGGGGGGTTTGGGCAATTTGGTCTTTTTACACTTTTAATCTTTTAAATCTGATATTATTTCAATTATGTACAAAATCTGATATTATTTCAAAATTATCATTCTTCTTCCCTTTTGTCATCCTTCACTTTGTTTCTCTTTATTTCAATATTAGATTTAATTTATAAAATTAAATTTTAAATTTTGATTTTTAAATATCAATAAATTTTTTTAATTAAAACTATTAATTCATGGACACTATAAATATTGATTAAAACTATTAATTTTTGTTATTTAATATAATATTCAGCTAAACTGAAGAAATACAAAAAAATAATATTAATCATGATGGAAAAATAAGAGCTATTCTATTTAGCATCCGTTCGGTTGTTATAATTGCTTGTGATAGAATATTATGAAGTTGACTAAAAAATTTATATAGGAGTATTTTTGTTGAAATTTTCTAGTAATTTTGATTGTTTTCAAATTAATATACGAAAATTATATTAGTCTTACATTAGATGCATATTTATTTCAGAATAAATCGTGTTATATGATCTATTTATGATTAAAACTATTAAATATTTATTAAAACTAAGGCGTTGTCATATCTTATTGATTAAATATTAGACACTAATCAAATATTGATTATGCTATTAATTTTTGTTATTTAATAACTTTTATAATTAAAAAATTTATTGATATTTAAAAACTGAAATTTAAAAATTAATTTTGTAAAATTAAATCTAACATTGAAATAAAGAAATAAAGTGAAAGATGACAAAAGGGAAGAAGAATGATAATTTTGAAATAATATCAAATTTAGTACGTAACTGAAATAATATCAGATTTAAAATGTTAAAAGTGTAAAAAGACCAAATTGCCCAAACCCTCCAAAACCCCTCAAAATGGCATCTTTGTCTCGAAACAATGCAAAAGGACCGTTTTTTATATTAACCCTTAGTCCAGGGACTACTAGTGATATTTTTAAAGTCTAGGGATCATATAACCCAATAGTCCAGAAACCTTTGTAGTTCACTCTAATCAAATATATAGGTAGGTGGTTGTGTAATCTGCATATATACTTTTCAACTTTTAAATGGCGTTTAGTTAAAAAAAAAAAAAAAAATTTTAAATGGCGTTACATCCAAAAATCTACTTTTTTGGAGGGAGAGACGCCTCTTGCATCGAGTGGATCATAGTTACAATGTGCTTGAATTTGAAATTTTTGAACTCATATTAATTTCTCTATCACTAAGTTTTAAAAAAAAAAATATTTTTAGTTTGACCACAGGTATACCGTACATGCCTTTGGCGGAATCCGACTAATCTTGTTCAATCGGATTTGCTGATCAAGAGTCAAGACCGAAAGTCTTCTAGCGGGTGGCGGGTTTGAACCCGTAACCTCGTCAAGGTCACCATAGATATACACTCCTCTTTGAATCCAAAGCAAAAGCGCATACCAGCTTATGTAATGTATAACAATAAATCCAAAGCATGCGCAACAAAGCATTCCATCTTATGGAATGAAGTCCTGACGTGAAAATTATTGTGTCATGAATATAATTAATTCATATTAGTCACTTAATCATTCATGTAACTTATCATTTCAATTTTTTTAACGATATATACTTTTGAATTTTAATGAACGGTATTACAAGCTCAATCTAAAAAATATCATTTCATCCAAGCGAAAAATGTGTATCATACTAAAGTGACAATGCTTCCCGGCTATCATTTGTAAAATTAATACTAACACTTATTACACATAATTATATTTTAAACACTAAAATCAAGAAATCTATAACTAGTATCACAATAGTACGATCCATTTTATTTTTTTTTAGACTTATTTTACATTGTTTAAATAATTCTATGAAATGATAAACAATGTCTATCATACAAAATCTAAAATTATAAATATATATAATAAAATTTCAAAATAAAAAAATTTAGGCAAATATATTGATTAGTTAAATACTCAATAAAATAACTGAACCAACTAGAACTATTAAAAAAACCCATCACAAATTAAGAATTAATATGTCTCTATTGTCTCTTCTACTCCACTCCAGTATGCCTCCATTTTATCTTCTCCCCAATCTTTTATGCCTGCCTCCATCTATCTCCAATAGGCTCACCTTCTTTGGTTATTGTGTCCAGTACTTTTATCGTTCTATATCGCCGCCATGTTCTCCATCAGACTAGATTGCCTCCATATACAGAAATATGTAAGAACTTCAGACAAAAAAAAAAATAATCACAACTAAAAGTATATGTTATCAGCATATATATGTTCAACATCTTCAATTTATGTCCACTTATCTTAAATGAAATATTAGCAACAATAAGTTTTCCCCCAAGAATTCATCATGCAAAATACTATATTTGTAACATCCCTAACCTAAAATATGTCATTAATATTTTTTTTTCATTTGACGTTGTTATTTTTTATAATGGATACGATAAGGCTCGTTTCATGCATTGGTTTTGGGTTAAAATTCTAAGCATTTGGGGGTGCGTAGTAATCTGCCGGACCTAGGAGTTGTTGTTACCTGACCTGGCAGATGCAAAAGAGATGGAATTGAAGTAAAAATCAGAAGTCGTCGTCCAGACCTGGGAGAATTAAAAGTTGGCGACAGGAACAGAATGGAGCGTGAGCAGATCATTTTAAAAGTCTTACTCAAGGGCAAGAGCGTCAAATCACCAGAGGGATACCCTAGGGATCAGAGCCTCACATATATAAAGAGCTCAACCTTGAAGAATGGACAACCACTTCTACACACTCTTAGTTCAAGTTCTCGTTCCATGCCTTAGTTCCACACTTCAAATTTCCCATTTTTTTATCTGCTGCGCACTTGGAGATGGGAGATTCTGGCCACCGTGGTTCTCATCGTCGTTTTGCTGCTGTGTAACACCGCCTTGTGAAGGCGAAGAAACAATATTTACTTGATTTTGTTTAGTTTGTTTTCGTTTCAAGTTCTTGTTGGTTTTTAAGTTTCATAACTCTTGTTCCTGCTTTGATCTACTAGATTCGAACCTATTTCTAGTTATTATGGAAGTTCATAACTCTAGTTCTTGCTTTGATGTTTATTTCTTGCCTATTACTTTCGTTCTTGTTTATTGTTGGATGTTTGGAGCTGAGATCTGTTGGTTTGTTGATGGAGGTTGGGGATTTGCGTATGGAGATGTCTGGATTTGTTGAATCGTGGTGTATCTGAGTTGGAGTTTCGCGTATCTGATGTTTGCTGTTTACGTTGTGCATGATTATGGCTATTTACTTTCTGTTTCTGCATCCTTTAGGTCCAGTAGCGTAGATCTGGTAGTTTAGGCTTAAATTTCTCGTTTTAAGTTAGATCTGAAGTTTGCTCTGTTTTCATGGTGTTTAATACTCTGTTTTATCTGCTATTCTCGTTTGATTCCCGAAGAAGATGAAGTTGTGGGTAGTTAGAACCAGATCTGCTTTATGTCAGTACTTTTTCTGCATGTACTTTACTTTTCTGCATTGTTCTCCAGACCCTTTCAGTACCTTCTGAATGTCTTTTTATTTTTCTGCATGCTTTTCCAGACCCTGGAGTTTAAGGAAACTTGTCTCTACTTTTCGCTTTGTCCCTGTCTGTCCAAATTAGGAAAGTCCTTCTAGTTAAGTTAACTCCAGTTGTCTTAGAACTTTAAAATATCCCAGCTTCTCTAAGTCATGCATGTTCCGTACGCTCTCATTTCTTAGACCCAGTAGGTAGAGTAAAGTTTTTTTTTCTATCTCTCAGACCCAGTAGTTTTAAGTTCTCGACCCACAAAATTGCGTGGCAGCAGCCAGCCCCCTTTTTCCAAAACATCCTCAAATGCAGTTTCGTAATACATTCGTCCTCGTGGGATCGATCCTTTACTTCCCTGTGCTAAGTAGTATTATAGTGGGTTGAGGTTTTGAAGAAATAGAGTGCATCCAACGACCCCAGTCTAATAGTTTCATGATCTTCTAGCCTCTGAAGTCTAGTCGAATTCTCTAGACCTGTTAGATCGAGTGATATCACACAGCACGCACCTCCACTGCACGTTTCTAGCTCTTCAGGATATATTAAAAATATATCATAGAGGATAACACCTAATAAGGGGTGATTGTGATAAAATAGTTAAATCTAATATATATATATATATATATATATATATATATATATATACACACGTGTGTGTTTGTGACACAAACAATATATATGTAGTTTTATAAATTAATTGAAGTAATAAAATATATTAGTTCAATATTATTATGCATACATATACGTGTATACTATGAGTGTAACATTAGTAGATATATATTCTGAAAATAACTTATTTTCTTAAATAAGAAATAATTTGAAAAAATAATAGTGACGTGTGTGAGTGCATGCATGTATGGAACATTATATTTTAAAGAAATGACATGTGTAAACTGCATTAGTAGCTTAGTCGACAGCTATACATTAATTATATAGAATAAATCATTAAAAAGAGAGGGATAGAAAAAAATATAAATTCACGCTGACATTAGAGAGTGGGTAGGAGGATGGGATAAATATAGTTAGATAAATAGGTGGTATTTGTTTTATACTATTTTCGGGTGGAGAGGTGAACCTGAAGAAAAATAACTGAGGACAACCTTCATGTATATACTACATAGTTGTAGATCAGAAAATAGAATCAGAGACTGGATTAGATTACCATTTATCGTGATCAGGTGTCTATAAATCACACTTTTAATTTTACGCGCGTTACGTAGTTAATTGCTATGTGTTGACTTGGGGTGAATATTTAGATTATACTATATGAATCTGATATAGTTGTGTTATTTAATATCGATTGTGGAATATGACATGAATATGTGATTGGTGCAATAGATATGTGAATGGTGCTATGATTAAGTTTATTTATGGTATTAGAATTTCTTGAATCATTTAATTAAAGATGATCTGCGACAATCTTGCCCTGGATCTGAAATCACAGTGGACATATTGAGACCTTTGGGTCAAATCATATTGTGACCTCCGGGTCAAATCACAATGGGACCTACGGGTCAAATCACAATGGGACCTACGGGTCAATCATATTGGGACCTACGGGTCAATCATATTGGCATAGTCCCGCACAGATACCAGGCTTGCTTTGTCACAGAATAATAAATTGATCATAGAGGCATATGCATATGGAAATGAAATTATTTATGATATATGCTTTGTATTGTGTATGATTATATACGTTGTTTCGTGAGTTAATGAAGAGAGAGAGAGAGAGAGAGTAAAGTAAGAACGGAAAAAGTAGAGATAGTATTATTTTTATGAATTTTGTGAAGGGGTTGGCAGCGGAAGCGCTCACATAAATCAATTACAGATAATTCAGATCTATTTAGCGGATTATTTAGACAAATTCTATTCGCGTAATTATCACATGTATCATGCTCATAACTCAAATAATAACATGCTTTAAATTAATTGAAACCTAAAACATGCTTTTCTAAGGTTCAACCATTATACCTTGATGATTCTCCAAAGAATCGAAAATGGCTAGCGCCTTCTCCACGTGAAGATCTTTAGTACAAAACCACGGATCTTCTGACTGGTTCCCGGACTGTGAACTGATATCAGGGTGGGCCGATCTCACCAGTGCACTAGGACTTAAATAGAGAAGAGAAGACAGAAATCCTTTCCCTCGGAGGAGAGAAAATTCGACCACCACTAGGAGTAGGGGGGGCCGATAATTTTAGAGAAAAATTAAATGTATTTTCTGTCTCCTTTATTCTCCTATTTATAATAAGTCACATATTGAGCCCAGTCAGGGATCTATGGAAGGCTTTGGATATGGGCTCCTCCAATTAGCTTTTTACTAATTAAATTAAACTCAATTTAATATAAGCTTGAAATTGGAATATTACGAGCAGCCACTACAGAAGTAATACTGCACTCCCCATCCAAATCCGAAATTACAAGTACTTCGGGTTTCCAATACTTTATATTTATTTCCCGCGCTTAAGATAGAAACATCCATTAATTAATCATTGTCTGCTATAGACTTAATTAATCAATATCTTATTTATTCCAAGAGAGGACTCAGCAAGAAAATCTTATTTATTATTCATAGAGTAATTAAACTCCAACTAGCTAGGTTCTGAATAATAAAACCTTATTTCAAGCTTCTCTTGAGGATGTTATCAAACGAGACTCACCTCGCGCACGATTCAACATAATAGCAATCCTAGCACCGCTAGATATTAATCACCACTACCCAATATACCAGGCTTATTGGGTTGCGAAAAACCTGAACCATTTGGTAAGTCAAAGTAGTGCATAATCAATACCGTATGCTCAATGCTAACGTACATTGATTGAGAAATAATTTACGAGACCTCGTCTTTCAGTAGATAGCATAAAGACTGTCTCGCTGTTAGATCCATTCAGTGCTATACCACACCAACATCATCTTATTTCAGTAAGGCTTAGAAATAATCGGACTGACATTGCAACCTTTCACAGGGAAGTAAAGGATCGATCCCACGAGGAAGAAGGTGTTACGAAACTGCATTCGAGGATGTTTTGGGAAAAGGGGTTTGGCTTCTGCCACGCAATTTTGTGGGTCGAGAACTTAAAACTACTGGGTCTGAGAGGATAAGAAAAACTTTACTCTACCTACTGGGTCTAATAACTGAGAACGTACGGAACATACATGACTTAGAGAAACTGAGATATTTTAAAGTTCTAAGACAACTGGAGTAAACTTAACTAGACGGACTTTCCTAATTTGGACAGACAAGTATAAAGCGAAAAGTAAAGACAAATTTCCTTAACTACCAGGGTCTGGCAAAGCATGCAGAATAGTAAAAAGACAAGCAGATCGTACTGACAGGGTCTAGGGGACATGCAGAAAAAGTACTGACATAAAGCAGATCTGGTTCTAACTACCAACAACTTCATCTTCTTTGGGAATCAAACGATAATAGCAGGTAAAACAGAGTTTTAAACACCATGAAAACAGAGCAAACTTCAGATCTAGACTTAAAACGAGAAATTAAAGCCTAAACTAACAGATCTACGCTACTGGACTTAAAGGATGCAGAAACAGAAAGTAAACAGCCATAATCATGCACAACGTAAACAGCAAACACCAAATACGCGAAACTCCAACTCAAAAACACCAAGTTTCAACAAATCCAGACATCTCCATACGCAAATCCCCAACCTCCATCAGTATACCAACATATTTCAGCTCCAAACATCCAACAATAACAAGACGAAAGCTAAAAGCAAGAAATAAACATAAACTCAGAGATATCCAACCAAAAGCAAACATAAACTTCCATAATAACTTGAAATAAGTCTGAATCCAGTAGATCAAAGTCAGAAGCTAAAGTTGCGAAACTTATAAACCACAAAGTACTAAACGAAAGCAAATAAGATTGTTTCTTCGCCTTCACAAGGCGGTGTTACACAGCAAAATAACGATGATGATGAGAACCACGGTGGCCAAAATCTTCCATATCCAAGTGCGCAGCAGACGAAATGAAAATTTGAAGTGTGGAACTAGAGCTAGAGCTAGGAAAGTGTAGAAGTGGCTGTCCCCGGATGTCTTGTTCTTCAAGGTTGAGCTCTTTATATATATGAGGCTCTGATCCCTAGGGTATCCATCTGGTGATTTGACGCTCTTGCCCTTGAGTAAGACTCTTCAAAATAATTTGCTCTAACTCCATTCTGCTCCTGTCGCCAACTTTTGATTCTCCCAGGTCCAAACGACGACGTCTGATTTTTACTTCAATTCCATCTCTTTTGCATCTGCCTGGTCAGGTAACAGCAACTCCTAGGTCCGGCAGATTTACTACGCACCTGAACTCATAAACGCACATTAGCGCCCCAAATGCACAGAATTTTAACCCTAAACCGATGCATGAAACGAGCCTTATCAAACTGCTCACACTTAAACCATACTTGTCCTCAAGTATAAAGACAAGAAAAAAGAATAAGGCAAGTTTCAATGCATGGTTTCCCCTTAACCGACTCTACTAACAAAGAAAACAGATAAAAACACACATAAACCAATAAATGCATAAACTGGTTCATTTTCTAGCAGCCATCCCCACAAGATTGAGGTCAATCCAAGAACCTACAGTCTCCGAATCTTCCCCTTTCCTTCTTTTATCTAATTGGCTTGTCAGTTTGTCAAGATAGCCCCTAACTTCACTAACTATTGGATTCTCTCAATCACTCATTCCTCACCAGGGATGTGTTGGTGCACGCAGCGGAAGAGCATGTAAATAAATCACATAATAATCAGATCTATTTAGCAGATTATTTAGACAAAATCTATTCGCGTAATTATCACATGTATCATGCTCATAACTTGAATTAATCATGCTTTAAGAATATTGAAAACCTAAAACATGCTTTTCTACGGAGTAGAATAATACCTAATTAATTCTCCAAAGAATTGAAGATGGCTAGCGACTTCTCCACGTGTAGCTTTAAGTACTAGACCACAAATCTTCTCTCTGGTTCCCGAACTGTACTCTAATATCAGTGTGGGCTGATCTTACTAGAATACTAGGACTTAAATAAAGAAGACAGAAGAAATCCTTTTTGGAATAGGACTCAAATTCGAAATCTCCTACAGCTGGGAGAGATCGAAATTTTCGAAAAATGCAATATGAGATATTGTGTATTTTCTGTCTCCTTTATTCTCCTATTTATATTAAGTTCCTTTTGGGCCCAGACAGGGATCTATGGAAGGCTTTGGATATGGGCTCATCCAATTTACTTTTTACTAATTAAATTGAACCCACAATTTAATATAAGTTATAATTGGAATATTACGAGCAGCCACTACAGAAGTAATATTGAACTCTCCCCATCCAAATCCGAAATTATAAGTAATCCGGGTTTCCGTTTATCTTTCATTTCCCGTGCTTAAGATTAATATGTCCATTAATTAATTAATGTCTGCTATTGACTTAATTAATTAACTTCTTATTAATTCCAAGAGTGGACTTAGCATGAAACACTCATTTATTATTCATAGAGTAATCATACTCCAACTAGCTAGGTTCCGAATAATAAAACTTAGTTTCGCGCTCCTCTTGAGGACATTATCAAACGAGACTCACCTCGTGCACGATTCAATATAATAGCAATCCTAGCACCGCTAGATATCGATCACCACTGCCCAATATATCAGGATAATTGGGCTACGAAAAACCCGCACCATTTGATAAGTCAAAGCAATGCATAATCAATACCGTATGCTCAATGCTAACCTACATTGATTAAGAAATAAATATTTATCAAGACCTCGCCTTTCAGTAGATAGCCCAAGGCAAGTCTTGCTGTTAGATCCGTTCAGTGCTATACCACACCAATGTCATCTTATTTCAGTAAGGCTTAGAAATATACGGACTGACATTGCAACCTTTCTCGATGGGTAGTCTAATTCCATCTAGGTTGTGAAATTCATATTTTTCTTTGTTTAGAACTGACCGTATTACCTTAAAGTGGACGACGCCCACAACCGGTCTACTAAAACAAAGACTTAGACTTTGTTAAGTTAACTTATACATTTAAACATGCATTAACATCCATTAAATGTAAAACATAACAACATTATGACAAAAATAATCTGTTTTATTCATTGGAAAATAAAATAAGAGTTTTACAGTATTCAATCACTCGAAACGTGATTTCTAGTATACAAACTCTAACAATCTCCCACTTATACTCAAAACACTTTCGAGTATACAAAATGTGCTAACGTCTAAATCTCCCACTTATACTGAAAGCGGATTGAGGTCTTGAATTAGTCGAACTCCCATTCCTTCAACATGGCTTTCATACGGCTTTACCGCTAACGCCTTCGTGAAAGGATCTGCCAGGTTGTTTTCTGACTCAATCTTGACCACTTGTATGTCTCCTCTCTGCACTATATCTCGAATGATATGATACTTCCTCTCTATGTGCTTGCTCGCCTTATGAGCCCGTGGTTCCCTCGAATTTGCCACAGCACCAGAGTTATCACAATAAACGGTGATGCGCTTGGGCATATTCGTAACCACACCTAAGTCCAGAAGGAAGTTCTTAAGCCATACAGCCTCCTTTGCAGCCTCCGAAGCGGCTACATACTCGGCTTCCATGGTAGAGTCTGCAATGCATTTCTGCTTTACACTCTTCCAAACTATAGCTCCACCTCCTAAGGTAAACACATATCCGGAAGTTGATTTTCTCGAATCCAGATCAGCCTGAAAGTCTGAATCTGTATATCCTAAAGGACAGAGCTCGGCTGCATTGTAAACTAGAACATAGTCCTTAGTCCGATTAAGGTACTTGAGTATGTTCTTTACGGCAGTCCAATGTCCTTGGCCGGGATTTGATTGATATCTTGCTACCATGCCAACAGCAAAGCAGATATCGGGTCTAGTACAAAGCATAGCATACATGAGACTACCAACTGCCGAGGCATATGGTATTCTTCTCATCTCTGCTATCTCAGATGCTGTCTTAGGACACATCTCTTGAGACAACTGGATGCCATGTCTAAAAGGTAGGAAACCTTTCTTGGCATCTTGCATGCTAAAGCGTCTAAGTACCGTTTCGATGTAAGATTCTTGGGATAAGCACAACATTTTCTTACCTCGGTTCCTAAGAACCTTGATACCGAGAATGTGTCCCGCATCACCCATATCTTTCATCTCGAACTGGCTGGACAACCAAGTTCGCACTGATGACAACATCTTTTTATTGTTTCCAATTAGAAGAATGTCATCTACATACAAAACTAAGAACACAACATTTCCTTTTTCAACCTTCTTATACACGCAGCTTTCATTAGGGCATTTTTCGAATCCAAACTTTTGAACAGTTTGATCGAAACACTGGTTCCATGATCTAGATGCTTGCTTGAGACCATAAATGACCTTCTTAAGCTTCCAAACCATGTGTTCCTTGCCCTTCACTACATAGCCTTCGGGTTGTTCCATGTAGATGGTCTCCTCAAGACTCCCGTTTAGAAACGCAGTCTTAACGTCCATCTGCCATACTTCCCAATCCATGTAAGCTGCTATAGACAAAAGTATACGGATCGATTTGAGCATGGCCACTGGGGAGAAGGTCTCATCGTAATCGATACCTTCCTTTTGGGTATACCCCTTAGCCACTAGTCTTGCCTTGAAGACTTTAACTCGTCCATCGGGTCCACGTTTACGTTTGTATATCCACTTGCTCCCAATGGCAGTACAGCCTTCGGGTAGGACAGACAAATCGTAGACGTCTTTGTCTAACATAGATTGTAGTTCCGAATCCATTGCTTTCACCCATTCGCAATGATCGACATCAGCCTGCGCCTCTGCAAAATTCCAGGGATCCAGTACATTGCTGTCCGAGGAGTGATCCATACACTCACCCAAACCAATGTATCTATCGGGCTCATGAGAGACCCTCCCACTGCGGCGCGGCACTACAATATCTGGAGTATTAGTTGAAGTTTCTGGAATTGTTGTTACACTTGGTAATTGTTCTTGGTTAATGGAAGTTGAAACTTGAGTTAGCTCTTCTAGAGCAATCTCACTGCTGGACTTATGATTCATTACATAGTCTTCCTCTAAGAATGTGGCATGAGTGCTCACAATCACTTTCTGATCTCTGAGACTATAGAATTCATAAGCTTTCGTTCCTCTAGGGTATCCTATAAACACGCAAACCTCAGTCCTAGATTCCAGCTTAGTTGGATCCTTTTCCAATACATGAGCCGGACACCCCCATACTCTGAGATGTTCTAGATTGGGCTTACGCCCATTCCACAACTCATATGGGGTAGTAGGAACAGATTTAGAAGGTAAGACGTCTAAGAGATAGTTTGCAGAAAGCAAAGCATGACCCCAAAACGAAACAGGTAACCGTGCATAACTCATCATCGATCTGACCATATTTAATAAGGTCCTATTCCTTCTTTCAGCCACGCCATTCTGCTGGGGTGTGCCCGGCGCAGTCGTTTGGGATTCAATCCCAGCTACCGATAAATAGTCCAAAAACTCGGCACTTAGGTATTCGCCTCCGCGATCAGATCGCAGGCATTTGATACTCTTACCATGTTGCGTCTCTACTTTAGCCTTAAACTCCTTGAACTTGTCAAAAGTTTCAGACTTGTAGCGCATCAAATAGATGTATCCGATTTTCGAGTAGTCATCTGTAAAGGTGACGAAATATCGAAAACCGCCCCTTGCCTCGGTTGACATTGGTCCACACACATCAGTATGAATGAGCTCAAGTACTTCTTTGGCCCTATTCCCCTTTGATCTAAAAGATCTCTTAGTCATCTTGCCTTCGAGACAGGACTCACACTTCGAAAACGGTTCCTTCTCAAGACCTTTAATAAGATCTTGATCAACCATCGCATGAATCCTTCTTTCGTTGGCATGACCAAGTCTAAGGTGCCATAAGTACGTTTCATTCATTGAAGTTGAAGGTTCTTTTCTTTTCTTAGAAATTTTCGATGTAGCATTGAGTTCTGATTTACGTTGATTAAATTGTGTAGAAGTGATCGTGTACAGATTGTTTTCCATGATACCGCGACAGATATAAGAACCATCTTTCTTAATAACGCAATTGTCATTAAAAGAAATCGAATATCCATCATAAGACAATTTAGAAACTGAAATTAAATTTCTTCTAAAAGAGGGTATCAACAAAACATTCTTCAAAATCAAAAATCTATCACTAGAAAAACGTAAATAAACGTCTCCCACTGCAACGGCCGCCACTTTCGTAGCGTCGCCCAGCTGGACCTCTATCTCACGATCATGTAGCCGTCTTGTCACCTGCATCAAGTCAGGATCAAAACATATATGATCAGTTGCTCCAGTATCAATAACCCAAGTATGAGTAGATGTCAAAGCCAAACATGACTCGACTACTAGAGCATGGTGCATACCTGTAGCCTTGCCCTTTTTAGGACAATCTGGCTTCCAATGACCTTTCTCTCCACACTTGAAGCATTTTCCAGTTTGCTTCTTGTCACCCCGCTGTTTCTTCTTTCCCTTAGCATTGTTGACTGCTACTTGGTTCGGTGCCTTTTTCTTTCCTCTTCTAGCCTTAGAGCCAGAGGAATTAGGCGCGATACTCATCATAGCTACTTTAGCTTGAACCATAAGGTCCTCCGCCGACTGAAGTTCAGTCAGCAACTCTGCTAAAGTATAATTCCGTTTGTTCATCTCAAAGTTGAGCTTGAACTGCTGGAAGCTAGGGGGAAGACTCTGAAGGATTATAGTAACCTGGGACTCGGGATCGATCGTCCCTCCCAATACCTCAATCTGGTTGAGGTGACTCATCATCTCGAGGACGTGTTGCCTCACAGACGAGCCTTCCTTCATAGACTTCGTCATGATACTCCGAAAGGCTTGAGACTTAGCCGTTCGATTCTGAGTACCAAAAAGATTTGCGAGATTTGTCATGATCTCGGCGGCAGTTTCCATGGCAGAATGCTGATGCTTGAGTACTGATGACATAGAAGCCAACATGTAGCACTTAGCCATCTCATTCGCCTTATGCCACCGTCTATGCGCATCTCGCAATGCTTGGCTGGCACTAGCAGCCGGGACAGCTGGGCGTGGAGTAGTGAGTACGAACTTGTACTCTTCTGCTGTGAGAACGATATCCAAGTTTTGTTTCCATTCGATGTAATTTTGGCCTTCGAGTTTGTTTTCTTTGAGAATGGCAGAAAGAGGATTAAAAGACATCTTGACGAATTTTATTGCACTGCAAACAGAAGATTTTACTATTTGTCATAAACTTATGTAAGGAAATTGAGTAGATTAACCATAAAACTTTTCAAAATCTTACAACAGCAAAATTAATAAATTGTATCCTCCTCAGGAGGTTAATACGCATTAAAATTTCGACAATTTACTGGTCACAACACCGACATATCAATAGCTTCCTCCTCTGGAGGTTGACATGTCAAATGCTTCCTAAGCACGACCACCTGGTTTAGCATTACAGTATTTTATTTCTACAACACACTCCCATAACAATGTTCATGTGTTGATAACAAAATCAAGCTATCTCATAAATTCCGATTGAACCCTGAAACTCGCAATTCCTTAGGATTATTGTCCCTACTCTGTAGGTGGCGATAATATTAGGAATCACTTTCTAGTTCACTCTATTCATTATTTGAGAAGTCCGCCCTTATGAACTTACTGTTTTCGTAGGATTATTGTCCCTACTCTGTAGGTGGCGATAATATTAGAAAATCAGCTTCACAATATTTGGCAGTCCAACCGATGGAGACCATATATAAACCATTAGTTCATAATTATCGCTTAGATATTTGGGTTATGGTTTTAATTAATTATCCTTTAGCCTTAAGGCAGATTAAGACTAATTAAATTCTGTTGGTATTTAATTTACTGGATAATTAAATCTTTTATAATCTTTAATATCTTAATATAGAAACTATTAATCTAGAATTTAATTCTCATTCATGTCTTACTATAAGATATATCTAAAATAAAATACATTATTTATAATCTTAATTAGACATGAAAAATCAAATTCATATAATTTCCAAGTTCAAGATTAGGAAGAATATCAATTATATTATTTAATGTATTCTTATATATATCATATCTTATAATAGATTCTAGATATATATTATAATTAGGAAACTATTAAATTATTCTTATCTATATCATCTAGGATGTAAAATATTCATAGATATAGAAAATAATCCAAATATTCCTAAAATCTAGGGAAATCTTCCCAAAATGTTTTATTTCATTAAATAATATTATTTTTAATGATATCTATTAATTAAACAATTAAATAATCATTAAAATAATCTTTCGTCAATTTCTAGAGATTCGAGGTTGGCACGAATCTACACAACGAAGATACGAAGATATCCCCGGAGATTCTCGCCGGGACGGCGTGTTCGCCCCCCGACGACCGCCGGAAAACCCGCGCCTTACGGCGCGCTCTTCCTTCTCCCTTCTTCCTCCCGGCGGACAACCGCCGAGATTTCACCCTCCGTCGTCGTCGAGCCAGAAGGCGCAGCCAGAGCCACGACCTCCCGGCGATCTCCCACTGCCCGACGAGCTCGCGCGCACCAGCAGCCGGCGGCTGCTCTCGGTTGCGCCTCGCTAGGGCTGGGTCGGCTAGGGTTTCGGTATTAGGGTTAGGGTTAGGGTTTTGCGAAGAAGACCGGCGCCTCGGTGGTTCTCGGACGAGCCACCGTGCCAGGCTTCCTCCGTCCGACGCGTCTGGTGCCGCCTGGGCTCGCGGTCTCGATCGGCGGCGCGCGCGAGCCCCTGCTCGCATGCGCGTCGCCGCGTGATCGCACGTCCTCGGCTCCTGTCGCGTCGCATCGCGTTTGATCGGGGCCGGCTAGGGTTTGGCGGGCTTGGCCGGTGGCGCGCGCGAGCCCTTGCTCGCCGGCGCGTCGCCCCATGCCCGTCGCCCTCGGCTCCCACTCGATTGGCAACCCTCTTCGATCGATCATAGCGCAATTCGTCCCGGCGCAAGCGCCGACGAATCGCACATCTAGTTCGTTCGAATAATTCAAGTTCTATGATTCGAATGTTCTTGAGTTCAACATGCATAAACATAAAAAATAAAAACACAAGAACATGCTTCGTAATCAATCAAGACATGCATACATGAATTTCGCGAAATTTAAATCCAAATAATCAGAGCCAAAGACTGGCTCTGATACCAATTGTTGGTGCACGCAGCGGAAGAGCATGTAAATAAATCACATAATAATCAGATCTATTTAGCAGATTATTTAGACAAAATCTATTCGCGTAATTATCACATGTATCATGCTCATAACTTGAATTAATCATGCTTTAAGAATATTGAAAACCTAAAACATGCTTTTCTACGGAGTAGAATAATACCTAATTAATTCTCCAAAGAATTGAAGATGGCTAGCGACTTCTCCACGTGTAGCTTTAAGTACTAGACCACAAATCTTCTCTCTGGTTCCCGAACTGTACTCTAATATCAGTGTGGGCTGATCTTACTAGAATACTAGGACTTAAATAAAGAAGACAGAAGAAATCCTTTTTGGAATAGGACTCAAATTCGAAATCTCCTACAGCTGGGAGAGATCGAAATTTTCGAAAAATGCAATATGAGATATTGTGTATTTTCTGTCTCCTTTATTCTCCTATTTATATTAAGTTCCTTTTGGGCCCAGACAGGGATCTATGGAAGGCTTTGGATATGGGCTCATCCAATTTACTTTTTACTAATTAAATTGAACCCACAATTTAATATAAGTTATAATTGGAATATTACGAGCAGCCACTACAGAAGTAATATTGAACTCTCCCCATCCAAATCCGAAATTATAAGTAATCCGGGTTTCCGTTTATCTTTCATTTCCCGTGCTTAAGATTAATATGTCCATTAATTAATTAATGTCTGCTATTGACTTAATTAATTAACTTCTTATTAATTCCAAGAGTGGACTTAGCATGAAACACTCATTTATTATTCATAGAGTAATCATACTCCAACTAGCTAGGTTCCGAATAATAAAACTTAGTTTCGCGCTCCTCTTGAGGACATTATCAAACGAGACTCACCTCGTGCACGATTCAATATAATAGCAATCCTAGCACCGCTAGATATCGATCACCACTGCCCAATATATCAGGATAATTGGGCTACGAAAAACCCGCACCATTTGATAAGTCAAAGCAATGCATAATCAATACCGTATGCTCAATGCTAACCTACATTGATTAAGAAATAAATATTTATCAAGACCTCGCCTTTCAGTAGATAGCCCAAGGCAAGTCTTGCTGTTAGATCCGTTCAGTGCTATACCACACCAATGTCATCTTATTTCAGTAAGGCTTAGAAATATACGGACTGACATTGCAACCTTTCTCGATGGGTAGTCTAATTCCATCTAGGTTGTGAAATTCATATTTTTCTTTGTTTAGAACTGACCGTATTACCTTAAAGTGGACGACGCCCACAACCGGTCTACTAAAACAAAGACTTAGACTTTGTTAAGTTAACTTATACATTTAAACATGCATTAACATCCATTAAATGTAAAACATAACAACATTATGACAAAAATAATCTGTTTTATTCATTGGAAAATAAAATAAGAGTTTTACAGTATTCAATCACTCGAAACGTGATTTCTAGTATACAAACTCTAACAGGATGTTAGGATCGTTCTCTCTTATAGTGATATACCACTGATGCCTCAGGTCAGAGAGTTCCCCTGTCTCAGCTCTTATTATAATTTTTTCCTTTCCTCTCTGGACTTCGTCCAGCTTATTCCTCCTTGGACTTTGTCCAGCTTATACCTCCATTTTTTTTATATATATCTGGACCTTGTCCAGTTTATTCCTCCTTTTTAGACCCTGGACTTCGTCCAGCTTATACCTCCAGTACCCTTCCCCTAGGCCCGAGAGGTTACTTCTATCACCAAAAATTTTCTCCTTCTAAGTTCTCTTCCTAAGCATCAAGTGGCAGCCCTCTCATTTTGTGTTAGTATGAAGTGTTTAAGGCTTATAACTCACTTTTATAGAGGGCTTCACAACTAGATCAGTCGAGGCATATTCTATCGTCCTTACTTCATCCAAACCGATTTTGATTTATTAAGGAAAAGGGCATCAAAGTTGACATGCATTCTCTCTTCAATTACTCTCACTAAGGGGCTTTTGCTTTCTATTTACCAGTTATGCATAAACACAGAACACAAAAATTCCTACTAAACGACTACTACTTGCTCCTAGACCTAGTAAACAAACACATATACTTGACACTAACTCCCTCCCTCCTCCCACTTCACCATGCTTGTCCCCAAGCATTTTTGGTGAAGTGGAAAACAGGGTTAAGTTAGTGCGACACTTAACAGACTCACAAAACACATATTATATAAAAACAAACTTCTCACACTTAGACCGAGAATCGGGCTAAGTGGGAGAAGATACACAATTAAACAGACACCAAAGCATGCTATATAAAAAAATAAACTTCACACACTTAGACCGAGCATCGGGCTAAGTGGGAGAAGATAGCTAACACATATGTATAAAAAGATAACACAAATATTCACAGACACATAAAAACGGGCATGCTTTGTAAAAAGAACTAAAACATAAAAAGACATAAAAAAACTAAAATTTAAAATTACTTGGTTAGGGGGAGGGGGGGTCAATTCTGGCTCTGGTCCCCCGTGGGACCAGACTTCTTGGGCACCGTATTCGCTTTCTTCTGGCTGGGCTTTGGTTCATCATCCTTCTTGGCCTTCTGTTCCCCTGGCCTAGGGATATCCTTCTTCACTGGTACACTGGTGGTGGTCTCACTGTCCTTCCTCTTCTTTTCTGCTGGCATTCCCTGGACGCTGGAGGCTGGCTTTTCTGGGGTGACTCCCGGGATTAGTTGCCTAGATTCTGTGGGAAACTTCGGAGGCATGCGCTGCTGCTGGGCCCGGAGGATCTTCTGGTCAACCACGGTGACCATTTTCATCATTGTCTCCACGGCCTGGGCCATCTTGTCAGCTTGCGCGACCATCATCTCCCTCTGAGTTACCACCTCCTGGTGCAGCTTCAGCAAGATCTCCTGTTGCTGCACCGTATTTGCTCCCAGTTTCAACATTGTTTCTTCCATCCTTGTCTGCCACCCTTCACTTGCCACTTTCTCATCACCTTCTTCATCCGCCTTCTCGGTCTTTATCTTTACTCCATCAGCTTTCCCTACTTTGTAAAATCTCAGCACGCCATCCTTCATTATCGTCAATCCCTTGTTGAAGAAGAACGGGAGATCGAAGTATCCTGGGTCGCTACACATTGGCAGGTTGGCGACCGAGTTGGCTATCTTCATTGACACATTCCTCTGGAGGTATGCTCCCAGCAAGTTGCACGTGTAGAGATGGCGGTCGGAGTGAGTTCTGACTCTCTGGCATGCATAGGCAGTCCAGTACCCGAGGTGGACCTTCACGTTGTTCAGCATGCACCACATGAAATACAGCTCTGGAGTAGTAAGGGTTGCACCCACTTGACCCAAGAGATTGTACCCGATATATACTTGTGCCAATCGGAGTACAAGGTCAGTGATGTATATCCCCTTCGATGTGCTTGTCTTGAACTTGGCCACCTTCTTGTGGGCAACCATCCTCCAGGCCTCCTCAGCATCGAAGCCTGCTGTATACTTGGGTGCGCCGATCTCTCTCTCGTTCCACGCTCCTTCTTCCTCCTCCTCGGGTGTCAGTAGTCTCAGTCTCAACGACCACTCCCTTATACTCATCTCCATCTCCTCGTTGAACAGCCTGAAAGAGATTGTGTCTGCATCAGGATCTGTAGATTGTTTGAACTTGAAGGACGTGAAGAACTCCTTCGCCAGAGCCACTGGTACCTCCGCGTTGCTGTGGTTGAGAAGCCACTCAAACCCGATGCTTTTGAAGTAGGAGATGAACTTCTTCTCCACTCCCATTTCCTCCAGGTCCGAGAGGCACAGCTTCTTTCCGAATTTTGTCGACTTTCCATTCGTAGCTCGGCCATCACATGCCTTCTGCAGCTTTGGGTCCTCAAACTGGACCATGGCTTCCAGCAACCTCTTGGTCACAAGGACCTCCATTGTTTCAAAAGGGCTCTCCTCCACGGCTGGTATCTTAGCCTCCTCCTCTTCAGTTGGATGGGCAAACGGCACACGGATCGCCTCCGGCTCGCTAATCACCACAGTGGTGTTCGCGGGGCGAGATTTCTTCTGTTGGGGCTTAGCAGTATGCTTCCCCTTCCTTTTCCTTTTCGCCTCGTATCTCGTCTCCATAGCCTCCGGAGAGATTTCCTTTTCGGCTGCCACAGTCTCCTGGACCAGGGGGATATCATCCACTGCCTCCTCTGTGTCCTCCAGCCTCAGGCGCTTGGGCCTGCCTGCCTCTGCCTCATCCTCTTGCTTCCTATTACGATGGGATTGCCTCCTCATCAGCCTCTCATCAGTTGGGGTCCCTTGGTCATCGGTAGTTATATCGTCTACCACGACGATGTCAGTCTCTATCTCTTCACACACTTCTTCAGCATCTTGCCCATCGCCGTCTCTTTCCTCTTCCTTCCTAACATCCTCCTTATCAGCAATTTCTTCCTCCTCTGTCTCCTTCTCAACAACTTCCTCATCAACACTCTCGCCTTCCTTCTCAGCCTCTTTGTCATCAACTGCTTCACCTTCTTCCCCCACGCTGCCCTCACTACCCTTTCCACCATCCACAGTTTCCTCCACACCATGTTCCTCAGTCTCTTCCACATCCCCAGTTTCTTCTTGATTTACTTCCCCTGCTCCATCATTCTCCCCACCATCTATACCCTCCTCTTTTTCCCCTTCGTCCCCTGACCCAGCGGCCTCTACATCTGGTGTTTCTTCTTGCTCACCTAGACTACCCCCTCCCTCCCCTCTCTCTGATTCCTCCGTATCCATCCTATCACCCTCCTCAGCATCAGTTTCTTCTATATTTACAGAGGGTTCGGCATGGGGCTCAGTTTCTGTTTGAGGAATAGTGTGTGGGGGGTTCGTCTCTTGAGTTAGGGTTTCGGTAAAATTTGGGGGTTTTCTGGGTGTGTGGGTAAGGCTTGTGCAGTGGGTGTTTCGATTAAGGTTTGGGGTCTTGGTGGAATTGTAAGTGGGGTTAGGGCAGGAATTACCTCTTCTTGCTTCCGGCATGCCTCCGACATTTGGGCAAAGAATTTGCTCGCCTTCAGCCCCTTTCCGTACTTCCTCATGAATTCTTGTATGATTTCCTCGGGGTCCGGTTCTGCTTCGTCTGATTTCGCCTCGGCGGGATTTTCTTGTCCGCTGTTGGTCTCTGGTTGCACTTCGGTCGGTATGGGCTGCGGTGGAACTTCTGGCAGAGTGGGGTTTTCTTCTGGTGGCGGCGTGGGTGTTTTTTCGGCCGCGGGAGTCGAACTCGCCGCCTTTGTTGCTTTATTTTTGGTTTTTTCCTTCGGCAGGTTCTTCCCGTGGGTTATGTGTGACGCCGGATTTCTCTGCATCTTCGTCTACGGCGGTGTTTTACGGCAGTGGTTAATGGCGGTGGGTTTGATGGTTCTCGGATCTGCAGAGAGAGAAAGAAAAGTTTGGGAATTAGGAGTTATGAGAAAATAATTTTAGGTGAGGGAAGTTAATTAGTTTTTAGGGAAGTTATTTTAGGAAAAAGAAAATAAAAGGAAAATAAAAGAGATAAAAGGAAAAGAAAAGAAAAGAAAATAAAAATAAGAAAAGGAATATCATGATTGGCTGCAGGCGAACGGTCGCGTCTCTAACGCAAGCAACCGTACGCCTCGCCAGCTTTTTGAATTTCAAAATTCAAACTTCCCCCTGATTTTTCTCACTTCCCTCTGACCGGGTAATCTTAAACACTTAGTAAAAAAATGAAATTTAACGCCGGGGTCAAAGAGATAAGCTTTTCAAATTTTTGCATTTCCTCAGACGCTCAGAGTTTCAAAAATCTTTTTGGGTTTTAGAAGTATATATATATATATATATATATATATATATATATATATATATATAGGGAGATGATCAAAACAAGTATGCATTTAAATCCAGAAATGCAGCCCAAATCTTGGCCCTTAGATTAAGTGATCTAATGGTCAATAATTAACCAAAGACACAAAGGGTCATAATTAAGCAATTTTAGGCCATATTATAAAATTCGATTTTATGTCATGTTAAGATCATTTTAGGTCATGCTTTGTTAGCATGACCTAAAAATAAACTAATTATGACCTAAAAATGCCCTACGTATGACCGTATTCTGCGTTTCTGTATTTAAATCTAGTTTTCATAGATCAAAACCCTATATATATATATATTGTATTTTAATAATAAAAAAACTTATTCATATTATTTACACCTAAATGTTTAAATATTCTTGGGAATTAACTGGTTCAGTCAACTGATCGAAAATTTTACCCTATCTCCCTGACCCAGTAATTCCCGAAGAATATTTAAACATGGCTTACTAGGCAATAGTAGAAGGTGTGTGGAGTGGAATTTCTTCTACTTCACACAACTCCGAACTATCCCTAAACACTTTCACTCTATGACCATTAACAAGGAAAGGAATAGAGTTAGCATTGACTCCCTGAATTTCCACTGCTCGATGCGGTCGAATGCCAACAATTGTGTAAGGCCCTATCCACTTGGACTTCAGCTTTCCAGGCATAAGCTTGAGCTTTGACTGAAAAAGGAGTACTTTCTGCCCGACCTGCAGCTCCTTGACCCGAAGGTTTTTGTCGTGCCAGAGTTTGGTCCTCTCCTTATACTACATGGCTGAATCATATGATTCCAACCTCAATTCCTCTAGCTCCTGCAGTTGCAGCTTCCTCTCTTCCTCACAGGCATGAGCCTTCATATTCATTTCCTTGACTGCCCAATACGCTTTGTGCTCTATCTCCACGGGCAGGTGGCACATTTTTCCAAATACCAATCTGTAGGGTGACATTCCTATCGGTGTTTTGTAAGCGGTTCTATAGGCCCAGAGGGCATCACCCAGACGCTTACTCCAGTCCTTCCTTGATGTATTCATTGTCTTCTCTAGGATGCCCTTGATCTCTCGGTTTGAGATTTCAGCCTGCCCATTTGACTGGGGATGATACGGAGTAGATAACTGATGGTGGACTCCGTATTTTCTCATCAGTGCTTCAATTGTCCTATTACAGAAGTGAGTCCCTTGGTCTGAGATGATCGCTCGAGGCACGCCATATCGGTTGAATATGTTGGCCTTTAGGAACTTTGAAGCTTCCTTCGCGTCGCTTGAACTTGTAGCCTTGGCCTCTATCCATTTAGACATGTAATCCACAGCAACCATATATACGTATTTCCATATGAGGACGGAAATGGGCCCATGAAGTCCATGCCCCAAACATCAAAGATCTCGCAGACTATTATCGGAGTCTGTGGCATCTCATCTCTCATAGAAATCCCTCCGGTCAGTTGGCACCTATTGCAATTTTGGCAAAACTCATAAGCATCTCTATTCAGCGAAGGCCAGTAGAAACCGCTATCCAGAACTTTCCTTGCAGTTTTCCTTGGGCCGAAATGGCCACCACACGCTAGTGCATGGCAATGGTTTAGCATGTCTCTTTGCTCCCACTCTGGAATACACCTTCTTATCAGTTGATCTGAACCCATCTTCCAGAGGTATGGGTCATCCCAAAAGTAGTACTTGGATTCACTTTTAATTTTCATCCTCTGGGCCCTAGTGATTTCTTGTGCAGACGGTAGTTCTCCAGTAACTAAATAATTTGCCAGGTCCGCGAACCAAGGCCCGTCACTCGGCTTGCCTTTCAGTTTCTCTGACTCCTCGGGCCCAGTTAATGCTAACACTGCTACCCATCTAATCGGTCTAGCGGATCCCCCTAAGTAATACAAGTGGTCTTCTGGAAAAGTATCGGGTACGGCTTCCTCATCTTCTCCTTGGGTAATCATGCTTAAATGGTCAGCCACTCTATTCTCGATCCCTCTCTTATCTCTGACTTCCCAGTCGAACTCTTGCAATAGCAACACCCATCTGATTAGCCTTGGCTTGGATTCCTTCTTGGCTAGGAGATATTTAATGGCTGCATGGTCAGTGAACACTATTGCCCTCGACCCCAGTAGATATGGTCGGAATTTTTCAAATGAGTACACCACAGCCAGCATCTCCTTCTCGGTGGTGTCATAGTTCTTCTGGGCCTGGTTGAGCATCTTCAATGCATAAAATATGACATAACTTTTTCTGTCGATCCTCTGGCCCAACACTGCTCCTATTGCAAAGTCACTTGCGTCGCACATTACCTCGAAGGGGTAATCCCAGTTGGGCGAGCGGATTATCGGAGCTGTGACTAGACGATCCTTGAGTAGCTGGAAAGCTTTTTTACACTTATCATCGAACTCAAACTCCACGTCATTCTGCAGAAGTCTTGTAAGGGGCTGGGCGATTTTTGCGAAGTCCTTAATAAACCTTCGGTAGAACCCTGCATGCCCCAAGAATCCTCGAATTTCCTTCTGATTCGTTGGGTGTGGAAGCTTAGAGATTACCTCCACCTTTGCTTGATCTACCTCGATGCCCCTCTCAGATACAACATGTCCTAGTACTATCCCTTCCTTGACCATGAAGTGGCATTTCTCATAGTTCAGCACCAGGTTCTTCTTCCTGCATCTCTCCAAAACAATATCTAGGTGCCCCAGGCAAGTCTCGAAAGAATCTCCATATACGGTGAAATCATCCATAAAAATTTCTATGCATTCCTCCAGTAGATCCGAGAAAATGCTCACCATGCATCGCTGAAATGTCCCAGGTGCGTTGCACAGACCAAAAGGCATTCTCCGGTAGGCGTATGTTCCAAAGGGGCAGGTAAATGTGGTCTTCTCCTGATCCTCCGGATTGACATAGATTTGGAAGTATCCACTGTAGCTATCTAGAAAGCAGAAGTATTGCTTTCCCGCTAACCTTTCCAGCATTTGGTCGATGAAGGGTAGCGGGAAATGATCCTTGCATGTGGCCGCATTGAGTTTCCTGTAGTCTATGCACATTCTCCACCACGTGACTAGCCTTGTGGGCACAAGCTCGTTGCAGTCATTCCTGACTACTTGTATCCCTGATTTCTTCGGCACCATGTGGACAGGACTCACCCACTCCTATCGGTAATGGAGTATATGATTCCCAGGGCCAGCAGCTTCAATACTTCCTTTAACACTTCCTCTCTCATGTTGGGGTTGAGTTTCCTCTGGAGATCCCGGTGTGCCTTGGCTCCTTCTTCCAAACGGATATGGTGCATACATAGATCGGGGCTGATCCCCACTAGGTCAGATAGAGTCCACCCTATTGCTTTCTGGTTCCTCCCCAGCACTTCTAATAGCTTGACTTCCTGCTCCTGGGTCAGAAGGCTGTTGATTATGACAGGCAGAGATTCGCCTTCGCCTAAGTAGGCATACTTCAGACCCGGAGGAAGGTTCTTCAACTCTTTCTTTGGAGGGGTACTTCAGGTGGCAACAGATTCTTCTCCATTCCTTTCTTGACCAGCTCGTCCAACTCTGGCAACTTTTCCCCACTGACCAGTTGGACTGATCCCTTGGACCTAGGGGATCCTACATCGCCACAGAAGTCCATTATTGCCTTTGTGATTTATTCATCAGATAGCCCTTGTTTAATAACTGCTTCACACCATCCTGCAACTTCTTTTTCCATAGATTCTGTCATCTCTAAGGTATCAGCCTGTTCCTGCAATAGTTCGGTCTCAAGAAACTCCTGGACCAGGGGGTTAATGACATCAACAAAATGGAGGTTTTCCACGTCAAGTGGTTTTCTCATAGCTTCATCGATGCTAAAAGTGAATTTCTCCCCATTGTAATCTAAACAGATGGTGCCATAAAAAACATCAATTATAGTCTTAGCGGTCCTCAAAAATGGTCTTCCTAAAAGAACGCCACTAGACTCAGCAGTTTCGTTTTCACTCATCTTTATCACATGGAAATCAGCAGGGTATAGGAAATCATGAACTTTTACTATCACATTTTCTAACACTCCTTCAGGGCTAATGCATGATCTATCAGCTAACTGGATCACCACTTTCGTATCAGTCATTCTTGTCTCTACCAGTTTTTTATATATGGAAAGCGGTAACACATTAATAGACGCACCTAGATCACACATAGCATGCTCGACTCTGACACCTCCTATAGTGATAGGTAAGGTAAACATACCTGGGTCAGTTTGCTTCGACGGCATTATCCTCTTTTGAATTACTGCAGATACATTCTCCCCGATCACGATCTTTCCATCGGATTTTACTTTGCCCGCAATGAACTCCTTAATGAATTTGCTGAACGGGGGCAGCTTCATAGCCTCCAGGAACGGGAGATTGATCTCCAGCTTTCCAAAGATCTCCATGAAATCTACGGGGTTGTCCTTTTTCTTCTTGGCATCCCCTCGTTAGGGAAAAGGTTTAATCCTCTTTGTTGCGATGGTCGGATCTTCCTTAGAAGGCTCTTCCGCCTCTCCTTTCTCTTTTTCAGTTTCTACCTCAGGCTCCGGGTCTAAGAAAAATGGGTTAGCCATCCGAGGTAACGATCATCCCAAGTCACCGGCTTGGATATCGTCCTCTGCCCTAACTTCCTCTTTTTGCTGGATCGGGTGGATAACATCTTCGCTCATCGGCATTGGCATTTCATCATTTACCTTCAGCTTAGGTCCTTCATATGCTTTCCCGGATCTCAGGGTAACTTGGCTGATATTTGCCCTTTCTGGTGGCTTTACTGAGGCTGGAATCCTCCCTTCATTTCCTCGCATGTCGCTCAGAGACGTTGCGATCTGAGATAATTGCTTCGACATCAGATCCATCGCGGCCTTGTGTTCCTGCTGAGCATCCTGGAGCTTGTGGACCACGTCATTATTTGCCAGCAAGTTGTTCTGGATGTGCTGTTGAGAACTCACTAGGTCATGGACCATATCATCCAGATTCCTCTGGGTCCTGGAGTTCGGTTGACTGCCACTTGGCCCTTGACCATGATTTGGTCCACCCCCTTGATGCGGGCGAAAGTTTCCTTGATCTCCTTGGTTATTGTTGTATTGATTCCCTAGTCCCTGGTAGTTGTTGTTGTTAGGTTTGGTATACTGAAAAGCATGTTTTGAGCAAGTTTCGCGAGAATAGAATCTTGCTTGTATACGTAAAACTCTACAATCCACTTTTAACCCGATTCAGTATTATTCGAGCAGTCTCGCACGAATAGAATCACTATTATTATTACATTGTGTTTACTTGTGCATTTATAAGATGTTTTACAAACATTTAAATGCATAAGAAGTAAACAAAGTCTAAGTCTTTTGCTTAGTAGACCGGTTGTGGGCGTCGTCCCCTTTAAGGTAACACGGTCAGATCTATGCAATGCTTTGCAAAAGAAAAAGAAGAATTTCACAACCTAGATAGGCTTTGGCTACCTATCGTGAAAGGTTGCAATGTCAGTCCGCATATTTCTAAGCCTTACTGAAATAAGATGACATTGGTGTGGTATAGCACTGAACGGATCTAACAGTAAGACGTGTCTTTATGCTATCTACTGAAAGACTAGGTCTTGATAAAATAATATTTCTTAATCTGCATATGTTAGCATTGAGCATACGGTATTGATTATGCACTACTTTGACTTATCAAATGGTGCGGGTTTTTCGCAACCCAATAATCCTGATATATTGGGCAGTGGTGATTAATATCTAGCGGTGCTAGGATTGCTATTATGTTGAAACGTGCGCGAGGTGAGTCTCGTTTGATAATGTCCTCAAGAGGAGCTCGAACAAGGTTTTATTATTCGAAAAACTGGCCAGTTGGAGTTTTATTACTCTATGAATAATAAATAAATGTTTCTTGCTAAGTCCACTCTTGGAATTAATAAGATATTAATTAATTAAGTCCATAGCAGACATTAATTAATTAATGGACATTTATATCTTAAGCGTGGGAAATAAATAATAAACAACGGAAACCCGGATTACTTGTAATTTCGGATTTGGATGGGGAGAGTTCAATATTACTTCTATAGTGGTTGCTCGTAATATTCCAATTATAACTTATATTAAATTGTGGGTTCAATTTAATTAGTAAAAAGTAAATTGGATGAGCCCATATCCAAAACCTTCCATAGATCCTTGTCTGGGCCCAAAAGGAACTTAATAGAAATAGGAGAATAAAGGAGACAGAATGATCACAATTTTTATTCTCAAATTTTTTGAAAATTTCGAACTCTCCAGCTGTGGAGGATTTCGAATTCTTCACCTATTCTCAAAGGGATTTCTTCTGTCTTCTTTATTTAAGTCCTAGTATTCTAGTAAGATCAGCCCACACTGATATTGGAGTACAGTTCGGGAACCAGAGAGAAGATCCGTGGTCTAGTATTGAAGATCATCGTGGAGAAGGCGCAAGCAATCATCGATTCTTTGAAGAATCAAATCGGTAACCCTAAACCGTAGAATTCATGTTTTAGGATTTATTTTCTATGAGCATGAATTATTTGCGTTCTAGCATGCAATTATCTGTTTAACATGTGAATTGATTAATCGCATAATCGGTCAAATAGATCCTACGTCTGATTTATTTGTTTTGTACAAGTCTTCCGCTGTGCAAGGGGCACCAAACCCCAACAGTTGTTCCTTTGGTGTGGGGGTACATATGAGCTTTTCTGGTTATTCTGATTCCTATTGTTCCAGCTGGGTTGATTTCCTTGACCTCCCTGACTCCAATTACCTTGTGCTCCTTGATTCCAGTTGCCCTGTCCCTCTTGATTCCTTCCGGGCCAGTTGGATTGGTTCCCTTGGTTTCCTTCTGAGTTAGTAATCTGGAGTGGAGGATTTTGATTCCCATCGGACCACCTGAAGCATGGATTGTCCCTCCATGGAGCGTCTTTAATTTTCCACTGGTTCCAATTGCTGCCCTGATTATTTTGGTTCCAATTTCCTACAGCATTTATATGGGCTGGACAATCCATCCCTCCTTGAGATCCGCAATAATTGTAACCATCCTCTGGACCTAGTGCTTGTTTTTCTTTTTCTGTTGGACCCGGTGAGTCGTTCTTCCACAGGGCGGTTAAAATAGTCTTCTCCAGCTGCTCCATTCTAACATCCATCCTTGCATCCACTCGGGCATCCATCCTTTCTTCATTTTGCACTGTGACTGCATCCGCACTTCCTCTCCTTAGGATGGTACGAGGTGAATCGTATGCCTTTTTTGCATCAATTAATCTTCCCACTATCTCTCGGGCCTCGCTCACCTTCCTCTTGGTGAAATTTCCTCCACTAGCTGTATTCATCAGGTCTTTGGACTCAGGTTTTGCCCCTTCATAGAATAGATAGTAGGTTTCGGCTTCCATCATCCTGTGGTTTGGGCAAGCATCGAGCAGCCCCTTAAATCTGGACAAGTATTGGCTCAACGATTCATCATATTCTTGCTTGCATTCCTGGATCTCCTTCTTAAGAGCATTAGTTTTGTTAGAAGGGAAGAAGTAATCCAGGAACTCCAACTTGAAATCCTTCCACATATGGATCGAATCGGGTGGCAACCTTAATAACCACGTGTTAGCCTCCCCCTTCAGCGCAAACGGGATCACGCGTAGTCGGTAATCCTCCTCTGTTGCATCGTTGGGCCTCTTCTAAATATTGCAAAGCTTACTGAACTCATTGAGGAATTCGTATGGACATTCATTCCTCCGACCCGAGAAATTGGGTAGAATACCCAGCACATTAGTTTTGATGTCGATCGCCCTCTGGCGCTGGTTAGAGACGATAGCCTGGGCGGGCTCGCCATCTAAATGGGCAGTGAGCCAGCCGATCTCCGGGTCATCGTCGCCTGGGTTGGCCATATCTTCAACGCTTTCCTCCTCTGTTTCTGAGGTTGATTTTGGTTCCTTCTTAACTGACGAAGTTGACTCCTCGTCGCTCTCCGAACTCAGGTGGACTGGATCCCCTGTTGTAAGCCCCGATCTGGTGGTAACTGGGAATATCGCTTCCTTGACCCGCCAACTAGTCTGGGCGCTTCTCCAACCAGATGAGTTGTTCCAGTATCCGTACCGGTAGCTCCTGTTCATAAACTGAAAAAAGAAACAAAAGAAAACATAGTAAATAAACTATTTACACCAAAACATTCGCAAACACACAAACAACACCATGCTATCCCCGGCAACGGCGCCATTTTGACAGGCTCTTAGAGTGCAGTGCAGGTTTGTGCTATATGTGATATCACTCGATCTAACAGGTCCAGAGGATTCGACTAGACTTCAGAGGCTAGAAGATCGTGAAACTATCAGAAAGGGGTCGTTGGGTGCACTCTATTCCTTCAAAAAACCTCAACCCACTATACTACAACTTAGCACAGGGAAGTAAAGGATCGATCCCACGAGGAAGAAGGTGTTACGAAACTGCATTCGAGGATGTTTTGGGAAAAGGGGTTTGGCTGCTGCCACGCAATTTTGTGGGTCGAGAACTTAAAACTACTGGGTCTGAGAGATAAAAAAAACTTTACTCTACCTACTGGGTCTAATAACTGAGAACGTACGGAACATACATGACTTAGAGAAACTGAGATATTTTAAAGTTCTAAGACAATTGGAGTAAACTTAACTAGACGGACTTTCCTAATTTGGACAGACAAGTATAAAGCGAAAAGTAAAGACAAATTTCCTTAAACTACCAGGGTCTGGCAAAGCATGCAGAATAGTAAAAAGACAAGCAGATCGTACTGACAGGGTCTAGGGGACATGCAGAAAAAGTAAAGTACATGCTGAAAAGTACTTACATAAAGCAGATCGGGTTCTAACTACCAACAACTTCATCTTCTTCGGGAATCAAACGAGAATAGCAGGTAAAACAGAGTTTTAAACACCATGAAAACAGAGCAAACTTCAGATCTAGACTTAAAACGAGAAATTAAAGCCTAAACTAACAGATCTACGCTACTGGACCTAAAGGATGCAGAGACAGAAAGTAAACAGCCATAATCATGCACAACGTAAACAGCAAACACCAAATACGCGAAACTCCAACTCAAAAACACCAAGATTCAACAAATCCAAACATCTCTATACGCAAATCCCCAACCTCCATCAATAAACCAACATATTTCAGCTCCAAACATCCAACAATAACAAGACGAAAGCTAAAAGCAAGAAATAAATATAAACTCAGAGATATCCAACCAAAAGCAAACATAAACTTCCATAATAACTCGAAATAAGTTTGAAAATCCAGTAGATCAAAGTCAGAAGCTAAAGTTGCGAAACTTAAAAACCACAAAGTACTAAACGAAAGCAAATAAGATTGTTTCTTCGCCTTCACAAGGCCGTGTTACACAGCAAAATAACGATGATGATGAGAACCACGGTGGCCAGAATCTTCCATATCCAAGTGCGCAGCAGACGAAATGAAAATTTGAAGTGTGGAACTAGAGCTAGAGCTAGGAAAGTGTAGAAGTGGTTGTCCCCGGATGTCTTGTTCTTCAAGGTTGAGCTCTTTATATATGTGAGGCTCTGATCCCTGGGGTATCCCTCTGGTGATTTGACGCTCTTGCCCTTGAGTAAGACTCTTTAAAATAATTTGCTCTCACTCCATTCTGCTCCTGTCGCCAACTTTTGATTCTCCCAGGTCCGAACGACGACATCTGATTTTTACTTCAATTCCATCTCTTTTGCATCTGCCAGGTCAGGTAACAGCAACTCCTGGGTCCGGCAGATTTACTACGCACCTGAACTCATAAACGCACATTAGCGCCCCAAATGCACATAATTTTAACCCTAAACGAGGCATGAAACGAGCCTTATCAGACATTAAGTGGTATCAGAGCAGGGATATGATCTTGTGGGGATAATATGCATTATACATATAAAATTTGATGGTTATAAGTTGCATTTGCATTTGACATATCGAGAGTAGATATTTCTGAACATATCTCATCGAGGAGAGAGTGAGCAGCCGTCTGGCTTCAGTTTTAATAATATAAGTATTTTACGTATTTGTAATATTATACGGAAATGATAGATTTTGCTAGGTGAAACAAGTACATGTATCGATAATGTATGGCTGAAAAATAATTTTAAGGATAAAACTCTTAATGGTGTGTTAAAGAATTGAACTGGGTTATGCTCCCTTCCGCTAATAATAGCAATTGCATGATATATTGATAGCAAGAATCGAATGACACCATCAAAATAGAACTTAATATTACTCCTATACTTTTGTGATTTTTACAGATAAAGGAACTTATGTGTTTTTAGATTAATAGTATGTCATCATCTACAGAAAATTGAGATTTAAGTTATGAAGCAAAGCTATAAACAATTTTTAGGTGTTCAAAAATAAATGAAAATGTAAAGAACCTATTAATTATATCGGAGTATATGACTAATTAGTTTGAGAGGAAGATGTGAAGACTTATATGGATTTGGTAATTTTTTTAGTGCATTAACTTTGTTGAGAAATTAATTTTGCGGACAAAATTCTTAAAGAAGGGAAGAATTGTAACATCCCTAACCTAAAATATGTCATTAATATTTATTTATTTTTGCGCTTGACGTTGTTATTTTCATAATGGATATATTAAAAATATATCATAGAGGATAACACTTAATAAGAGGTGATTGTGGTAAAATATAGTTAAATCTATATATGTGTGTGTGTGTGTGACACATACAATATATATGTAGTTTTATAAATTAATTGAAGTAATAGAATATATTAGTTCAATATTATTATAACTACATATACGTGTATACTATGAGTGTAACATTAGTAGATATATATTCTGAAAATAACTTATTTTCTTAAATAAGAAATTATTTGGAAAAATAATAGTGACTGTGTGAGTGCATGCATGCATGGAAAATTGTATTTTAAAGAAATGACATGTGTAAATTGCATTAGTAGCTTAGTCGACAAGGCTGAGCTATACATTAATTATATAGAATAAATCATTAAAAAGAGAGGGATAGAAAAAAATATAAATTCACGCTAACATTAGAGAGTGGGGAGGAGGATGGGAGAAATATAGTTAGATAAATAGGTGGTATTTGTTTTATACTATTTCGGGTGGAGAAGTGAACCTGAAGAAAAATAACCGAAGACAACCTTCATGTATATACTACATAGTTGTAGATCAGAAAATAGAATCAGAGACTGGATTAGATTACCATTTATCGTGATCAGGTGTGTATAAATCACACTTTTAATTTTACGCGCGTTACGTAGTTAATTGCTATGTATTGACTTGGGGTGAATATTTAGATTATACTATATGAATCTGATATAGTTGTGTTATTTAATATCGATTGTGGAATATGACATGTATATGTGATTGGTGCAATAGATATGTGAATGGTGCTATGATTAAGTTTATTTATGGTATTAGAATTTCTTGAATCATTGAATTAAAGATGATCTGCGACAATCTTGCCCTGGATCTGAAAGCACAGTGGACATATTGGGACCTTCGGGTCAAATCATATTGTGACTTTCGGGTCAATCATATTGGGACCTTCGGGTCAAATCACAATGGGACCTACGGGTCAAATCATATTGGGACCTTCGGGTCAAATCACATTGGGACCTTCGGGTCAAATCACAATGGGACTTACGGGTCAATCATATTGGGACCTACGGGTCAATCATATTGGCATAGTGGAAATCTCGAACAAATACCAGGCTTGATTTGTCACAGAATAATAAATTGATTATAGAGGCAATTTCATATGGAAATGAAATTATTTATGATATATGCTTTGTATTCTGTATGATTATATATGTTGTTTCGTGGGTTAATGAAGAGAGAGAGAGTAAAATAAGTAAAAGGAAAAAGTAGAGATAGTATTATTTTTATGAATTTTGTTTATGGAACAGAAAGAATATTTGTTTAATATAAATGTGTACGTCAGAGAGATTGAGATGGGACAATAGATTGAGATGGGACAATATTATCAGGTACAAAACCTGAACTTTCATGTTCCAAATACTAACATCGAACTATAGAAACAGATACCACAATTCCGTGCTAATGACACTGAAGCAACCCCACAACAATTAATGGAGCCAAACCTTTGAATGGAAATAAAAATAGTGATAACAAACATTAGACACAAAAGCATAACTAAAAGTGATAATTTATCAACAATAAATATGACGAAGAGAAAGAGTATATATATACGTAAATAAAACGAAAAAACAGTGAGAAACAATGTCTGCAGCCAAACTAAAAAAGTAAATAAAATCTTGTCATTTTTCTGAATTATCACACAAATAAATAAAACATTTTTAATTTCCTAATTTACT
Organism: Salvia hispanica; assembly: GCF_029641045.1. NCBI lineage: Eukaryota > Viridiplantae > Streptophyta > Magnoliopsida > Lamiales > Lamiaceae > Salvia > Salvia hispanica. The sequence continues at coordinate 48,692,408 of NC_142695.1, read as the reverse complement.
AATAGCAATCTTTTTATTTTGCTCAACACCCGTCTCTATATATACGTACAGATATATAGGTGGTAGTTATGATTCTGATCGAAGTTGGCGCTAGGGTTTTATTCAGTTAGAGGTTTTCGTCTAATTTTGCTTTCCTCTTCCTCAGCCTCTAATCCGAAGGTGTTGCAGAGGTAATCACTGCTCATTATCGTCCCTGTTTCGCTACTACATGTAGATTTCCAGCGTGCCTTCGGTTTTATGCTTTCGATTTTAGTTTCTTTTGTATTCTACTGGTGGTTTTCCTCTTAAACTCTGCATGCTGTTTTCTTAAATGGAATTGGTATGGTTTCTTGTTGTGTTGAGCGATTTGTTCATTTTTCTTGCTGCATAAGATATTTTCGCATCATCTGTTTATTTCTAATCAGAGGCGAATGCGATGGCTACTAGTATCAATTTTATTCTGATTGCGTGATAATTTGTTGATTTTGTTGTGCTTTTGATTTAGTGTATCTATTTTTCTCTTCTTTTGATATTTTTTCCTCTTATTGTTATCTTGCACATATGGAATGATAGAAGTAGTCAAGTAGCATTGGTTTATTTTACAATGTGGAACTTATTGTTCTTGTGATTAGTTTTGTACGTATTCATTTGCCTGTTTTTGTTATGTTCACGCCTAATGTATTAGGAAACACGCGTGAATATGTAACTATGCTGGTGCTTGAAATCAATATCTTCCCCGGTGAATTTGGGTAGTCTTTCTGAATTTCCTGTATGTAATGTAGAACTTGTGCTTAGAATAATAGGCCGTTGGATGACTTCTCTTGGGCGATTGTGATCAACGGACATGTTCTACTTGTGTAAAAATGTATACAGTACAGACTCATGACTTGCTCTACAACTCTATTTGTTGTTATTTACAGATGAATGTTGAAAAACTAACAAAGATGGCCGGTTCGGTGCGGACTGGTGGGAAGGGTACGATGAGAAGGTTTGTTCTTGATTATATGCAATAATATCTTATTTGTAGTCTTTATGACATTGCCTTGTTTGCGTTTCTAATAAATGCATTCACTTGATTTGCAGAAAGAAGAAGTCTGTACACAAGACGACTGCAACAGATGAAAAAAGGTTTCAAACTACCTTGAAGAGAATAGGAGTTAATGCTATACCTGGAATTGAGGAAATTAATATTTTCAAGGACTATGTTGTGTTACAGTTCGTCAACCCCAAAGGTATGATTTACTAGTGTTTTTATTTTACCGAATGCCCTGTCGTTCTTATCCTTAATTTGCTCTATTATTAGCCTTTTATCTAATTTTTATATTTTGATATTTTCAGTCCAAGCATCTGTTGCAGCCAACACCTGGGTTGTTAGTGGCACACCTCAGACCAAGGGTATGTTAGCTCTTTTGACTCGAAACCTTCGTTATATAGGCCATGTGGTTGAACTAAAAGTCCATATAAACTGATAGTACTTCTGTCACCAGATTAGTTTTCTTCATTTTTCAGTTTATAGATTAGAGTCTTTAGGCATCCCTTTTATGTAGGCAGCATGACAAATGACACAGCTTCATTTCTCAATTTATAGTTTAGAGACTTTAGGCATCCCTGGTATGTAGGCAGCATGACAAATGACACATACTACTTTCTCTTGATTATCTGATTTTCTATCTTGATGCTCATCATTTGTTATTCTCCATTTGTTTATGTTCGAAACTTTTTTAAAATCTCAATGGAAGGTTGCTGCATCCAACTTTTGTCTTCTTATCTAAATATATCAGAAGAGCAACTCATTTGTATTTCCTTTATTGTTCTTTCAGAATTGCATGAGGTTCTTCCACATATGTTTGACCTGTTGGGTAAGTGTAGTTTTTCTTTCGTTTGTTAACTTGTGATGTACAGTTTTAACAAATATCTGTACTTAAAACAACTTAATTTTCAAAAATTCCAGGCCCGGATAACTTGCAGCATTTTAGAAATTTAACAGCAGAACATTTCCTGGCTGCTACTGCTGCAGAAGAGGGTAATGGCGACGTACCCGAACTTGTTGCTGGTGAGACGTTTGAAGCTGCCGCAGAAGAGGGACATACCGATACCTCTTAAGGGTTCTATTATCAGTTTTGGAATATCTGTTGCAATACTTTGTCTATGATGAAACTAGGTCTATGTCTCAGATTAGTAACTCAAATCGACCGTGCTTTACTCGATTCATATATCACTTTGCTTTGAGTGAAGCATCCATGATAGCCATTCAAGTATGATATTATGTTTTGATGAGTAGTTGGTAATTTTGTCTTCTCATTCATTTGGTATTCTGTGGCCTAATGTGTAATCCTCAAGCTTGAGCACCAGAGCCGACTACTCTAATGACTAATAGTAATTCATTAGAAGTTTTTTCTTGCTAAATTTCATTTTGATGCTTGATTGTTAGTGATCCTATTTATATACATATATCCATGAACTTTGGTTAGTAAATGAATTGAACTCAACGATATTTGACTAGTTAACTAGTGAACAATATTTTAGAACTATTATATAAATACAATATACGTAGATGTTGTGTTATATTTATAGTCAAGGACTATTTTACTAAATGTTTGGTAGCGGTGATAACTCATTTAGGGAATAATTACTCCGTAGTATATTTTGTCATTGCATTCGCAATGATATACTAGTACTATCATCTAAATAAACAATTAATATATTTTAAACACTATTCTAAATTTAAAATGGACAAAATAAGTAGGGTTGTTTTATATAATTGACAAAGTTCAAGGGTTAGATCTACGATGCTATGCAAAGGAAATTTTTATAAATAAGATATATTGATCACTAAAATCACAAACTTTGGCTAAATTTTGGTAATTTCTATGTAAAAGTTATTTAAAATATCATAAATTTTACATTCTATAGTATTTGTTATTTTCTAACTCAATCCAAATAGATATCTTCAAGAATAACTTATTTTACGTGGACAACTATGAAACGTGTAAGATAAAAAGCCATATGCACATTAGCTATTAGGATATAGTAATTGATGAAAATAACAAACAAAAATGTACATCTATGATATTTTAGTCCAATTTTAATGTTAATACTTGAAAATAACAAATTTTAGCCTAAATTTATGATTATAGGGACCAATATGTCCCTTAAAATTTTTAGTAATCAATAAACTTGCGACTATTAACATAGAAAGCGTGTTTGTGCTCTTGCAATTGCATTTGGGGCTAGGGTTTTACTATTTGGTTATCCTCTCTTTGGCACTTGCACCTCTCCCTCTCTCTCCACAGTGCTTCTTCACATTTTCGCAGAGGTAATTGCCGTTCTCTCTTCTTTGCATGTAGATTTACTTTCAGCTTGCGTTTTGTTTTATTTCGAATTTACTTTCTTTTGTTAATACTGTTGGGCAAGGCGATGCTGGAGGTTTTCTACTTTTAAACCCTGCTTATACTTCCTTGATTGTAAATCAGTGTATTCCTTCTCTTCTCTGTTGGTGTTTAGCGATTTGTTTCTTTTCCCGCTGAATAAGAATTTTTGGCATGATTGGTTGGTTTATTTCTCGTCGGAGGCGATGGTCTTGTAGTTTATGTTTGGATCAAGCGCGTATCATGTACCCATTATTTTCTGATTGCGTGGTAATTATTTGCTCATCATATGATTTCTGTTGTGTTGTCCCCTTTTATTTATTGTATTTTTTCTTACTTGTGCTTTTTTCGTGGTCTTGCACACTTGAAATGATAGAGATGCTCTTCCTTTAGCTGCAAAATGTGATCTTTACACTTGAAATGATGGAGATGCTCTTCCTTTAGCTGCAAAATGTGATCTTTATTGCTGTGGTTATAAGTTCTTGTAAATGTTTGTCTATTGTTGTTATATTATATTATATGTGTGCTGAATTACTGTTAGAGTGAGAGGCAGTCCTGTGGACGACTTCGTTATGGCGATTCTGTTTGTTGGTGTGTTGAGTTATTGTAGATATATATGTAACCGGCACACATTACAGACTATGATGTTTTATCTGACTCTCTATGCTGTTCTTTACAGATGAATGTTGAAAAATTAATGAAGATGGCCGGTTCGGTCCGCACCGGCGGGAAGGGTACAATGAGAAGGTTTGGTCCTGATAATGTGCAGCAACTTTTATTTATAGTTTTGACTGTGTTGCCAAGACAAGACTATGAGTTATAGAAGAGCAAGCATCCTTTCAACTTTACTCTGTTTGTGTTTTAACAAAAGCATTTATTTATGGTTTGCAGAAAGAAGAAGGCTGTACACAAAACGACCACAACAGATGACAAAAGGCTTCAAAGTACCTTAAAGAGAGTAGGAGTGAACGCCATACCTGGAATCGAGGAAGTTAATATTTTCAAGGAAGATGTAGTTATACAGTTTGTCAATCCAAAGGGTATGAGCTACTGGGATTTTAATTTTATGCAATACTCTCACGTTCTCATCTGAATTGTTATTTCAACCTTTTTTCTAATTTTTCTTTTTTTGTTATTTTCAGTCCAAGCATCTGTTGCTGCCAACACCTGGGTTGTTAGTGGCACTCCTCAGAACAAGAGTATGTTTACTTGGTTATGTTGACTCGAAAACCTACTTTACATAGCTGATTTAAGATTTAAAGACCCTCTCAAAAAAGATTACGGCTTTAACATGACTTGTTTACGGCCAGCATTACACATATATGGCTCTATGTACAGTACTTCTCTCGTTTGATCGTCTGATTTTCTTTCTTGATGCGTATCATTTGTTATTCTATATCTGTTATGTTCAACTCAACATTTGTTGTATCAAAGAAAACTTGCTTTGTTCAACATTAGTCTTTTAACCTTTACTATATGGAAGTTTAATTCGTTGCAACTCTTCTATCGTTCTTTCAGAATTGCAGGACATTCTTCCTCAAATCATCAACCAGTTGGGTAAGTGCAGTTTATTCTTTCTTTTGGTGTCTTTCTGGAAAATCTCTACTAAAACTTTCTTACTGTATGTAATTCTCAGGTCCGGATAACTTGGAGAATTTGAAAAAGTTAGCAGAACAGTTCCAAAAGCAGGCACCAGGTGGTACAGCTTCTGGCACTGGTGAAGATGACGACGACGATGTACCCGAACTTGTAGCTGGTGAGACGTTTGAAGCTGCCGCAGAGGAGGAACACAAACAGACCTCTTGAGGACCTCTATTTTCCAGTTTTTGACCGTCGCTTACATTTTCCATGTTTCTGAAAGATCTTACATTATGAGCCCTATTTGCAAGCTAGTTTCTATGTCACCATATTTTGAATGAACGTTCTATGTAAGCAAAATATGATTGAATCAATATGCCTTGTTCGGTTTATGTCGGTTGACCTTCTAATTACATTTGGTTTGATTTTGCAATAAGATGAAAAATCGATTCAGATTCGCTGAATTCTAGTCCGGCTTGGTATATGTTTTGGTTGTTACGTTGATAAATGTTTATTTAGATTAAAAAAAAAAAGAGTCTTGCATTATAGTGGTAACGGGTCACGTTTATGGAATTTATAAAATTGATAATAGAACAATTTTGACATAATTTTAATTCAAGATGTAGATCTGTTCATGTTTTAGGGTCTAAACTGGGTCTCCACAAAACAAGAGTATGTTTCTGTCGCCAGATTAGTTTTCTAATACATGTGTTTAAGGTTTAAACAACTCTGGATTTTAGTCACATTACAAATATTACACCGTATACTTGGTCTTTGATCATCTGATTTTCTTTGATCATTCGTTATTCTCCGTTTGTTTTGGTTCTTTCGTTATCTCAATGAAAGCTTGCTTTGTTTAACATTTGTCATCTAATATGGAGTAAAACATATCAGAAGTTGAATTCATTTGTAATTCTTTTCTGGCTCTTCCAGAATTACAGGACATTCTTCCTCAAATCATCAACTGTCATTACAAAAATCTACCCAAAATAACTTAATTTTCATAATTCCCGGCTCCAGATAACTTGGAGAATTTGAAATAGTTAGCAGAGCAATCCCTGAAGCAAGCACTCGCCGGCTGCTGGAAGTGGACGGCGATGTACCAGATCTTGTAATTTTAAGCTGCTGTGGAAGAGGAGGGACGCACTCTCAGGCCTCTTAAGGATTTTTGGACCGCATATTAGCCGGAAAACTCCATCTTGGGAAATTGAATTTTTCCATTTCATCTACGCGTCACAAAAACATTGCCACTAGACACACCACCTGGATTTAATTTTGCTGGACTACTTGATAATGTAAAATTGAATACAAAAGCAATTGGTTTATACTTGGTGAATTATCATGTCTATGGTTTGTGACAAAGACCTAAATTAATTAGTAGTTCGTCTAGCTAATAGCAATAAAAATAGAGAATCTAGCCAATAATATTGTCGAGAACTAATATAATGTTTAAATTACGTTATGCATGCATGTTTTATTTTACTACGTAACATATATAAAAGTAAAAGATATGATGTGAATATTGGATGAAAATCCGATCCTCCAGGCACTCCGACCAACTAGCAACATGGATTCCCATTTTCTATTTCTTTTTTCTTTTAGTGGAAATAATAATATGATACTCCACAAGAATATTTCATTTGAATTTTAACCTCATATAAATAATCCACTTCTCTCAGGATCGGTTCTTGATCCCCATCCTCTGGTATATGAATTTTTTGCTAAAGTTTTCACATGTTTACGATTGATCAATGAATTCCACAGCAATATTTTTTTTAAATGGCAAAATATTGATCTGGATTTTGTTGAATTTTGCAGAAAGAAATGGCGGAAAGTAGTGTGTTCAGTTGTTGTGTGGAAGGATTAAAACATGTGAAATCTGATCATGGAGATCTGATGACCAAGCCTTTCTTGGATGTCTGCAAACTTGTTTTGCCAATTTTAGGTCCCTTTCATTTGTTGTTATGTTTATCATTTTCCATTTTCATATTCTTTCTATCCTAAATTACTGATTTTGAAAATGTATCGGGTTGGGAACCCTGGCTCCTACATTTTCGAATAAAATGTTTGAACAAAATCAATAATATTTACACTTTTTTTTATAATCAAAGATTTATCTTTTTGTTTTTTTACCAAGAATACGAGTTAACTTCTTTGCATTCTACAATAATAGATAAATTTGGCGCTGCGATGATAGTGGTTAAATCTGACATTGGTGGTAATATATCGGTAAGATTTTCTTTCTTTTTGGCCATCTACAAATATGTTGTGTTTTGACATAGTAATAAATTTTAAGGGTAAATATGTTTTAGTGTTTAACCAAAATGTCACAACTTCAAGATAATTGACAAAAGACACCCAACATCTTAGAAATATCCGGTAAATAAATTTCCGAACGAAAGTGCCCTAGATTTTCTGTAGACGCTGGACATGCTAGCAAGCCAAGAACAATGTTGGCAACTAGCCGAAAATCCATGGCCAATTTTGTCCGGAATTTATTTTTTGGGTCATTTTCAAGTGAAAACTAACATGTTAGACTATTGGTAATTTCGTTAAAACACTTTTTAAATGCCGGCGTATATGAAGAACATTGATGTTGTGATGCTACTAAGTTTATTAAACAACTGAAACTTTTAGTATTAAGCAAAAATAGAAGCAAAACAATTGATATAGTGTAAATAAAGAGGGTTCAATTTTTGAATAATGTGTAGAGGCTGGAGTCTAAGTATGATTCAAATCCATCAAGATTTAATTACCTATTCACCTTGGTGCAAGCTGAAGTTGAAACCTCAACTGCCAAGTCATCTTCCAGTTGCACCAATGGACTCCTCTGGCTCACCAGGTGCAACCTTTTTCTTCTATTTCTATATCTATTTCTATTTCTCACACATTAAAGAAAATGTACTAGTTTTGAAGGTTAATATATACGATTGCAGAGCGATGGATTTCATAGTTGAGCTATTCCGCAATCTAGTTGAGCATCAAGATTGGTCGATGTCACAAGTTTATAACGACGCATATGCCAAAACCTTGAAGGAATGGCATGGTTGGCTTGCTTCTTCAAGTTTTGCGGTAATTGCAACATTAAATTTAAAGTCCGACTGTGTTATAAAAGAAAAACCTCTAATTTCTTGTTGGGAAAAAGGTTGTTCTGAAGCTTGCACCTGACCGAAAGAAATTCATGGAGGCTTTAGGCACAGCCGGTGACACCAATGGCGATATGCACAAGTTCTGCACGGAATTCTCACCAATCCTACGAAAGATCCACAAGTTTCTTGTAAGATTATTTCACAAACCAAATTCATTAGTTCATTTAACATCACTTTTATGCTATTTAATGTAACTAACCTCAAAATCTTGATTTGATGATATGAATATTGTGATTGGTGCAGGCGAGTTGTGGATTGGACAATATGAAATCTTCATGACGGTGTCCATTTGTAGCTCCTCTAAGTTGTTGCTTACCTTCTGCTGCACATCAATGAACAAGAAACCACTTTGTGCTTCTCTTAATCAAGATTTGTTTTTCTTAATTCTTTTGGACACTAGCATTGTACTAATATTATCAGGAGCTACTCATTTTTTTTGTTTTTTCAAGAAAAATCCTGTAAAAACTCATGAATCAATCCATGTTTATTTTTCTAACTTATACCAATAAAATCACCATTGCAATTTTGATTGTATATGTTAATTATAAGAGAGATGTTGGTTGGCCTTTGAGCACAACATGCAGAGCTGCAGGATTTGGGGTGGAATGACAAAGAAGTTAAATCTAATACACATAAATAATAGAGAGATAAGAGGTGGACAAATCCAAAATAAAAACCAGCTTGTTATACATTCTATTTAAAAAAGACAAATCTTTTCTGACTCTGAATAGTTTAATCTTGAGCAGGAACAGTGCTCTTTCGCCACTCCCAGTAATTTGCTCTCATGGGATCGACCAACTTCAAGATAGAACACACTTTCTCAGCTAAGCCAACATCCGACAGATTCGGGTCTGGAGACACAGCATCAACAGCATCTTTCAACTCTTTGCTCGGCTGATGGCGATGACAAAGAAGATCAAGAATCATGTTCAGAGCATGAATACAATCTGTTTTGCCCGTCAAAACGTCCAAGCAGACTGATGCCACTCGGGGATCGTTGGCCAAAGAGTTACCATCATTCTTGTGAAGACCACGGAGATATCTCCAAGGGCTTTCATTCTCAGGTTTGGTTAAAATGGCTTCAATTGCATAAGCAACTTCAGAGTCCCTCATAACCTCTAACCCTCCTAGGAGAGGAGATTTACTTACAACATAATATCTCTGCAAAAATATGATAGTACAAATTAAACAAATCAATACCAGGAAGTAAATTTATCAGTTCAATCAGTAACTGTAATTCTTTTGATTAGCTCAAGGGCTAGTATTCAGGGCCTCATTGATAGTCTGGTATAACGACTGCATTTTCTTTTATATTTACCCATTTCACAAGCCTAGCTATAGGCCTACGATTTTTTCAGACATCCTCTAAACTAATAAACCACTAGGCTATCAAAAGTCAAGATTCAAGTGTGTAAAATACATGGTTATACAAACAACAATCAGAAAGCAAGCCATTTTAACCACTCAAAAAGAAATATGTTGAACAGGACCCAAATGCCAGCAAAATAAATATTATACCTGATTCCAAGCAGAATTATTGAAAATGTCGGCTTCAATAAGTTCACTGCAGTAGGCAAGTTCACCTTCCCATCCTCCAAGAGCCTGAAGAACCCACTGCATACAAAATTTTTACTTTAACTAGCGAAATACAATAAAGGATGAGTTCTATGCATGAGATTCTTTGCTATCTTCAAGGAAATATGAATACAACACACAGACCTGCCTATGGGACCAGGCATGATAGTTCTTTGCATCTTTACAGAATATTTCCCTGGAGAATTCATGCTCCTTACTTGCAACATGTCCCCCAAGCTTCTCAGCAAGCCACCGTCTGTGATGCCTAAAAGTTCAGTGATTAACAATATCATCCAACATGATTAAAATCAATAAACAATTGAAAAATCTTCATCATTCAGGATTCAGCAGTCCCATATCATTAGCAACTCTTTTACTATAAGCCTTTGGTTATAACCATAGGGCGGTCGGGCGTATGAAGCACACTATCATTGGATGGAAGGTCTTAGCCAGAGAATTTTGGAAACAAAAATGAAAAAAAGAGCTTCAAATAGATATTCTAAATATTCATCTTTTTGGTTCTTGAAATCAGTGGTGATGACCGTCATTCTTCAGGAACTTCGAAATGAACTTTCCCATATATTTACCCTTTAGTTCTTGACAACTCTGGTAGTGAGTCTTCAACTCTTCTTATAGGTTTCTACCACTGTATTATGTGTTTTGTATGTATGCAACTGCAAATATCAGATAACTTAACCAAGTTCTTATTACACTAAGTTGCAGGGTGCCATATAAGCAATATCTCTTCCCAGTATAAAGTAAGAAAACATCCATCCGGATTCAATTCAATATGGAATAGAAGTAATTATCTGATCATACCAGTGCTTTTTAAGCATCCATCAAATTGTAAAACTCATTTAGACATGCAAGACAAAGATGAACAGTATAATAACATTGTTTACCAAATTTGATAGTTTTTGGGATTTTCTCTTGTAATCTGGTCAAGAAATTGCAGTTCTTCATGTAAATCAGCATTAAGCGCATCAAGTATCAGACGCCTGAATTGCCAGACCTAACAAAGTAGAAACGAAATCACAAGGGCATTAATGAAACACATTGTAGACAATACCAGTCAGCCCACAACAAATAAGCATAAAAACACACCCATCTAGCCCTAATTAGATTTCAAAGTTGTATGTATAAAATTCAGAACCTTGAACCGAAGAATAACAACATGAATAATAACTTGGACATTAACAACTAGCAATATGTAAAGCATAAGTCCTTAGCAGAGCCTTCCTCTCAGAATTTCCGTATTATATAAACTTCTGAAATATAATGCTACAAATAGAGGTTTATGCTTACAGATGTTCAATTACAAAAGTTAGCAGTCATAGGTCAATAATCCGAACACACATACACATAGAGAAAGAGAACGGTATCCAGATTTAAGCGATCAAATCAGTAGTTAAATAGTATCAAATCAAATTACATCCTTTCAATTCCAGTTGCAGTGGACAAAGTTAGAATGAGAATAGAGAAATTACAGTGTAATTGCCGGAGTTGAGAAGAATGGCCTCTTTAGTGAGGTGAAGTGCGCGCGGGGATCGCTCATCGGCCAAGTATACTGCTCTAAAGTAATCCATGGTTTCAGTGAAGTCATCGGTGTACTCAATCGGCACCACCGGATTCGGGCCGTCGTCCTGAGGTACCGGCCGGACATCAGCCCATTCGGGCCTCTCCTTTATTGGAATTCGCTCTCTCTCTTCTTCTCCCTTCATTATCGATCTCAAAATTGCAAGCAATTAAGCGAAGCTGGGGGCAGAGACTAAACAAATCGAATTAAGTTTAGCCCTAAACCTAAAACCTATATTTATGTAAAAAGAATTGACATATTAAGATTCAAATAAAAACTTACATATATAGAATGGACACACCAAAATTAAAACAATAAATTTATTTATACACTTTTTCCATATCGAAATATAGTGAAATAAGATGCTTTGGGTGCAATTTTAGGATAAGTTAAATGTTTGTGTTTGCATTGTTCTAAAGCTCAATACACATTTGGTGTTTCGTGTACAGTAAAATTGAAACTCACAATTTTGGTTTTACAGCACCATTTCAGTCTTGGTCTTTTAAAAGTATTTTTTTTTTATCATTTAGTTTCTCTGTAAAAAAATTAATCTATTTTCATTTAGGAATTCTTATTAGTATTGTGTAAGTGCACAAGTGGTGGAGGCTATGATGAAAAAAATAAATCTTTATTTTCAATTTGATGCACAGCAAAGAACCTTATAAGATGAATGTTACATATAAAAATAATTCCAATGGCATTAACATAGTCATCCTGGTCTGTTACATGACAATATGCATATGACTAGACAAGGTAAGAAAGGAAAGAGAGACATAAATGATGACGGAATATATCGACGACGTTAACTAATGTTCTGCCCCGTAATGGGAACTGGGATCCCAAACCATGGACCTGTGAGGCAGGTAAGGCCAACGGGGAATCGTTTTTGGTCCCCAGATAAAACTGTGCAGAGCTGCGACATTTCCACTATTTCCTTTTCCCCGTCCCAATTGTCAACAGCTCAAAGCTTCTGAGAGTTTCATCTCGGACGCCTCTTGTAGCACCGGGCTGTAGTCTTTGAGTGGTTGTCAGGCGACCTCCACCTGAAGTGCTGGGCCGGCTGCCGGATGCCACTGCCCTCTTTGGGGCACTATTCCGGGATACTCGCCCTCTCTCAGTATCAGCTAGCTGATCAAAACAGATACTAACATTTATCAACTTATTGGATCGGATGAAAAGATTTCCATGAATTACTACTGCCTTACCACATCTTTGGATGATGGGACATCCTCTGAAGATTTGTTGTGTTTCAAGTGATCTCCATGACTAGCAACGTTTCTCCTGGCAAATGCCTCGACCGCACCAGAAAGTCTCTCTCGAGCTTCTTGTTTCACTATCATGCAATTCCGAAGCAATTCATCAGCCTAGGAGATTGATTGCATTGAATACAATTCGAATGACTCCCGTGTCTAATTGAAAAACATCACTTGACTAGCTCAAAAAACTAAGTTCGTGTGCCAGCAGTGTAGGTTTATGCCATTAGGGCTATAATCAACAGCAACTTGAGGGTTGATTACCAAATAATGAACCACCCATCTTTCAATATATTGGCTTGTCGTGAAACATCAGGTGACTAGAAGCCTCACATACCTGGTGTCTTTTCCACCCTTTCTGAAGATGGTCCAGCATTTGCAGGTGGTTTCCCAGTTAGCTGCATATAGAAAATCATTCAAGATTCGAGCTACTATTGCAATAAACTAGCCTCTTGTGAAGAAAAATGTGAATGTGAATACTCACTCGTGTCCGTGAGCTGGATCCGATTTGGGGGTACTTCAATATGGTCCAGTCAAACACATAATCAAACTGATAACCTGCTCAATTACAAGTCATCAACCAAAAATCATTACAGTTACAGTAGAGGAAATCAATCCCTGGTGTATAAGACTAACCATGAAAGACAAAAAAGAGTACAAAATATGTAAGCACGGATCCTTTTACCTTCTCGAAGAAATAGGTCTCGGAAAAGCCTTCTCAGATATGAATAATCAGGCTTGTCTTCAAATCTTAATGATCGACAATAATGAAAATATGATAGAAACTCGGATGGGTAGGATTTACAAAGCACCTGCCAAAAAAATACACATAATACGATAATTCACTTTTTGGACAATGCTAGTATAAAGTTAACCAGCTAAAGCAAGCTGCAATACTTCCATCGTTGTATGCATCTTCTTCTCACTGATACTGTCATATTTCTGCTTCTTTGTGCCCGCTTTCAGTCCTTGCCAGGGAAGACTACAATAATTTTTTTAATTTTTTTTAAAGTTAGGATTGTGTTTGCTGGATATTGAAGAATGGTCGAAATCTAGATGCCATTCTACTAACCTTCCCCGGATAAAATACATGAGGACATAGCCAAGAGACTCCAAATCATCCCTTCTGCCTTGTTCTGAAACAAAAAATTAGATACAAAATTTAAGTAGAAAGAAGATGTCCTCGAAGTTTGTTCCTATACTCTTCCAAAATTTTGAAAAAAAACTAAATAAAAATAAGTAAAAGTAGGATGGTATGTGATTGTGGCACTCACCAATTCCAAGATGAGTGTTAACACTAGCATAACGAGCTGTACCAGTAAGATTTTTGTTTTCCCTGTAAAACAAGAGGAAGTATTTGATTATTTTTACACAAGCAGAATTCAACATCAAATACAAAGCTCTAGGCAGCCCTACTGAATGTTGGGAACTCATCCAACCAAGTAAGTAAGTATTTGACATTTCTCTTTCTTAAACTCACGCTAATAGAGGTGATGTGCAGGCAAGTATGAGAAAAGTAAAATAGACGAACACGATAATGTTGATCAAGTAGTAAACACCTGTATGGTATGTGCTTGTGAGTGTGAAGATCTTTGTATTTCTTTGCAAGTCCATAGTCAATAATGTATACCTGTTACAAAAATTACATTAAATTGAGTTACAGCAGGTTAAGGCATGCAAGAGTATCTCATGAAATCTTTATCTCATTTTTCAATATATCTTCTAATTCGGAAGGCTAAACTTGAACAGCCTCGCTCAGATACCATACTACTACTCATTCAGAAATTATTAGCTTTAATGGATGAATGAATCCTTTAATATACGGCATTACTACTGCTATAAAATTTTACTATGGTACAGTGAAAATGAATAAGTACTCAATATCTGGCAACATCCTTTAAAACTCAATAGTAAAAGAAGTGATCTTGAGTAGATTAAAGATAAATAACAATAAACAGAGTATTAGCTATGCATATTCAACTGAAAACGAACCCATAACCACCTGATTCGCTTTGCGTCCCAAGCCCATTAAGAAGTTATCTGGCTTTATATCACGGTGGAGAAAACCTCTGGAGTGCATGAACTCCACTCTATTAATCTACAATCAAAAAGAGGTGATGAGCAAATAACAGCTTCAAACAAGCAGATAAAATACGTTTTGCAGTGGACTCAAACTCACCAATTGATCAGCAAGCATGAGAACTGTTTTCAGTGAGAACTTCCTATTGCAATAGTTAAACAAATCTTCCAAGCTTGGTCCAAGAAGATCAATAACCATGGCATTGTACTCACCTTCAACTCCGAACCATCTAAGCTCGGGAACCCCAGCTTCACAAAACAAACTACAGATTAAAGAGCTTGCTCTGAAGTATTCACACCACCAACTACTAACCATGGGAAAAACTCACTTCCGCCTCGAAGAAGCATATACAATTTCGATTCATAATAAAGCTGAGGGTGTTTAGTCTTAACAGATTCCTGAAAGAAACATTTTTTTTGTGTGTTAATTGATCAAAGATACATCCAATTTTAAAAGTTAAAAAAAAAAATAGACTACACAAAGCACATCATTAATCATATTAAAAAAAGCATCACCATTAAAAGTATGTTTCATGTTATTGGAGATAAAGAAAAAGGGAATCACTCACCAGCTTCACGGCCACTTCTTCACCAGTTTGTGTATGTGTTCCTGAATGAAAATATGAATGTTATATAAACTTACAATACCAATCACAATAAGCAAAGCTACAAAAAGTTATTGAAATTACCCAAATAAAGCTCCCCAAAAGATCCTCCACCAATTTTCCTCCCCAGCTTAAACTTTCCTCCAATGACATGATCCATTCTTGATTTCCCAAATGATCAATTGAGAATGAAAATAAGGCAATCAAGATAATCAAAACAAAGAAAATCTCAAATTTCAGTGCACTCCCTTCAGATCCATTTCAAACCCATTAACCTAAATGACCCAACAAAAATGCACCCACTAGAAAATTTTCCACAAAAATTGTAATCAGAAACAAAAAAAATAAGACTAATGGGCGAAGATGAATGATGAGGCGGGGTTAAATAAAAATATTAACGGGATCAAAAAGGATCAGAAAACCCATGAAAAAGGAGACTCTTTTCTACATATTCAGGAAAAGAAAGTCAACATGAGGGACTATGAAGGCGCTGGAAACGGAAAAGGCCAGAAATTTTTTTTTGCATGGTGGGGCGAAAATATTTGATGGCACAAATTTGTTTTCCAATGCAGCAAAAAACTGTTGGATGGAAATGGAATATGCCGTGTTAAAAAATTTACTATTAAAGGGGGAATTAGAAATGGAAGGTGGGAAATGAGAGAATGAGAGAAAGAGGGAAGGTAATAAACTGGAAGGTCATACAGAGAGCAGAGCGAGATGGTGAAGAAGAAGTAGCAAATCAATCTGGGTATTCACCAACTTTTATTTGGTGTATTATTTAACAATTAAATTATATTAAAGGTAATTAACTGAAAGCATTTGCTTATTACTACTATAAGGAACCCGGTTGGGTGTGAGAATGTTAATCTGAAATTTATTCATCATAGCAAAATAGACGTATAAACTTTGCCGAACCTGCTACAAAATACTACTACTAATTTAAACGGTTTGATAACTTTGATGTTATAGAGAATAACCCTATGTTATTGTTGGCTAATTTAAATTAATTCACTTTTATAATCTATATGTAGCCATAATTTAGTACGACTATTTATAAATAATTGAACATGTTGAGATAGAATAGAGCAATTTTGTAATCGAGACAAACAGAAATGTAAAGTGACACATAATTTTCGTGGTTCACCAACATTGTATTGACTATGTCCGGGCAGAAAACGGAGAACAGATTGTATTTGTTTTCAGATTACATAGTTATGTGTCCTACTTTTATAAGGCACACAGACGACGGGCTAGGCCCAATAAGACAATTAAAGTCTAAAACGGAAACATATCATAGCGTCGACAGGCTAGGCCCAATAAGACAATTAAAGTCTAAAACGGAAACATATCATAGCGTCGGGCCGGGAGCAATCCGCCCGTTCGGCTAGCGGCAAACTATATGGATTCAAGGCATGCTAACAAAACACCAATATTCTCCTTCAAAAGTCGTTATGTTTCGTTTTAATAGTTGTAATATCATTGTACTATTTATAAATAATTGAACACCAATTTCTCATTCTATGAACACGATCCTTGTGCAGAATTTGAAACCGTCTTTTTTTTCTAAAAAAAAAAAGCATCACTGGGGAGTGGGACAAGAATTACACGATCAATGAAATTAAAGGCTTTAGCTTTAATTTCATTAATTTATTTTTATCTCTATCAAGATGGTTATTTTCATGTGAAACTTGGCTGCTGTTTGTTACGTTCGTTTCATTCCAAAATACTATATTTACCATTACTAGAGTAGTTAGATGTTATTCTCGTGGTTTGGAAACGTCTAGTTTCTGAGGTAACATGTTTAGAAAAGTTGCCAGTGCAGATTGATTGGATTCTGAATTTGATGAGTCCCCATCTGTCATAGGTGGTAGTAATTGATAAGATTACAAAAATGCGAAATTAATTCAACCAAATTTAGGCTCTGCAATGATGGAATTAAGCTTGTCAAATTCAAAGTTTTGTACTGCAAAATATTTAGATTTATAATTGAATTACAATTCCAATTTCTCTCGGTTCTACAATTTGAATTACATATCAAAAGTACATAATTGGAATTCCAAATAGTTATAAAGTTGAGCACCTTCACACACACCACACTATATACACACTACATACACACACTATGAGAAAATATGGAAACGGGCCTAAATTCATGGTTTTAGAGAACATTCGATCTTTGGTTACAAATGAACCGGCACAAGATTACAAATACAACGATATTGCCCCCAACTTCTGGCAGAAAAACACAAGTAATGAGTGTTATACATGACAAATCAACGATGTCACACTTTCAAGTGTCAACCATTCTACTTAGTCATGGAAATGGCAAAAGATGGCGCCAGATGGTGAGAGCACTGCATGTGGGTTGTCAGAGAACCCAAATGGGACGAAAACTGGAATAACAAAATATTAACAGAGCAAAAGCTGGCTTCTCACCTCAGTTCTGCACCCTCAGCTAGCAATGCCCGTATCATTCTACTACATTAGGCTATGTTACCTGCGGAACTTCATCTGATACAAGTCATGACCAACGTATTCCACAGTCACAACACGCCCATCAAATGTACGTCCGTGTAGAGAATGTGCGGCCACACAAGCAGCTTCCAATCTTCTATATTCTAGAATAACAGAGCCAGGCTCAAAGATATGCCCAAGATCCACAAAAACATTATTTCTATCACCTTCCTCTGGAGCATCCAATTGTTGTCTGTCAATGCTGTCCAACTCAACATTTACTACTTCATTTCTCTCTTCAATTTCCAATGCTTGCTCAGATCTCTGCAGTTCTGCATTATGGTCTTCTATCAAGTTTTTGGTAGATGGTTTGTTCTCAAGTTCATAGTTCATTACAGAACTTGAACTGGAATTATTGCATCTAGTCATCTGCTCAGTATCTGACGTATGTTGTTGGTTCCCAGATTCTCCAGTAAAATCTCCCAGGTTTAATTGGCTTGCAGGTTCTTTGAAAGAAGCATCTTCACCATTGAATGGTAGTTCACATACTTCATCTCTTGCAATATTGCTGGCAGTTATCTCATTAGACAAGCTTTCATCAGCCACCATGGAGCTAATTATATTATCGGGTTCAAGTGATCCACTTGACACATCAGATGAGACAGTAATACTATCACAACCATTTTTTTCTTCCAAAATCCGAATATTATTCTCCAGTTCGGTTGGGGCCTCCAGAGTTTCTGATTTCTCTAACTCTCTAACCCCAGATGTACTCTCACTGGGTTGTTCGACTCTATGTCTCCTATTTGCAAAGTGAAAGTCATATGCATCAGTACCAGCACTCCTGTTACTTATCTCATTCAATTCCATGGTGCCAACAGCATTTGTTTTCTTGGCAACATTAATAGATCTCACCATACCAAACCTACAATATAAAGGAAAGGTAAGAAAAGTAGAGCAACAACAAAAAGTACTGAATCACTCGACCATTTAGTTATGTCAACCTGGAACACTCCAGCCTTATATCTTCCAATATTTCTTCTAGTTCCAATTCGGACAATGAAATGAGGTCATCAGGGTTGAACTGCAAATTGTAAGGGAAGTGGTCATACTATGTTTTATCAATTAGCATTAGAACGTGAATTGGAATAAACATAATAAGATACACTACCACATTCTTCAGCTTTAAAACGGTTGTAGGCTTCTTGATAAGGGGCTTTGCATGTTCAGGGATCTCATAAGTAGGCAATTTTCCAGCATTTTCCTAACAAAACAATGGCCAATGATTGTTTGAGAAACTTCTAGGAAAAAATAAAACCTTTAACCTTCAGTCAAATGTGAACAAGCAAATAGAGATAAAATACACCCACCAAATCAGGTTCTGGAGTAGCAAGTACTGCGGTTAGGACTTGTCCGCCCAATGTCATGCCATTAAGACCAGCACATGCCTTTGAAGTCACTAAATGATCAACATACTGAGATGATAAACAATTAGTTTCTCACCATACACAATAGAGAGAGAGAGAGAGATTTAAAAGAACATAAATGAAAGAAGTCAAGTTTAAGATGCAGCACTCCCTAAAAAATTGAAAGACCGAAGACTCAAGAATATTGCCTATTTAGTTTATCTCTGTGCAATGCATTAGTTACTACTCCCTCCGTCCCCAAAGAATATGCACTTTGGGTTCGCACGGGTTTTAATGTAAAATTGGTAAAGTAAGAGAGAGGTAGAGAGAAAAAGTAATTAAAGTATTGTTATTGGAGAATGCGTCCCACCTCATTAGAGAGAAAAGACTTTCCAAAATTAGAAAGTGCATATTCTTGTGGGACAGACTTAAAAGGAAAGAGTGCATATTATTGTGGGACGGAGGGAGTACATTGCAGAACTTTCTTCAACCCTTAAATTTGTACCTCAAGAAATGCACATGGTTCATTTGTATCAGCTATTAACTCAAAGTGGAATGCTTTCACGGGTCCAAAGGCTCTAGCGATATCCAAAAGCTGAAGAGCATTAAAAAATTAGTGAGATACAACATAATAAAACAAAAAAGAAGTCTGACTGAAAACAAGATTGCTTGTGAGTTTACCATTCTAGAAGAAAGTAATTTTGATATGCCACCGATAAAGATCTGAAAAGTGAAGCCAAAGTTTGTCAAGAAAATGGAAATATTCACTGGTAAACTAGTAATAGCAGGAGAAGAATAAAAAGTAAGACCGTACAGAGAACCACTGTACACAATTTACATACACTAACAAACACTCTGTATTATCTTTTACAAATAGTAAGGATTGATACAGCATAACAAACAATAAGAAAATCAGAAAACAACCTTATCCAGATAATGTATAGAGAGAGGTTGGTCCAGAAGACTTAGCCATCTGAATATGGGTGTCATAGATGAGAGTGAACTCTGGATATATATACGAGTGGTTCATATCTTATGTGGTAACTTAAGGTTCTAACTCATTCTTTTCAGTGACTCAATAACTAGTTACATAGTACGGAGTATAAATTATGAGTTAGTTTTCCTTGTAAAATAAAAGCAATAGTAAATTCCGACACATAATAAATGAATATGAGAGAAGGAGCAGGGTTCTGGTGCCACCAGCTTAGCAGCTCATCTTTAGAGTTCAGAGCTTCACCCTGACTAAGTTTTATCACTTAAAAACATGCTTCAGACTCATGTTAGTTTTCTGGTCACCGTTATAGATCTTCACTTTGAGCTCAAGCAGTGTTTCCAGCAGAACACTTACATTTGAAGCCATAATGAATATTTAACCTATATGAAGATTATGAACAATATTTGTTGGTGCATGAAGCAGCATCTTTAAACAGTAAACACCTCCTGCGGAAGTAGAAAGTTATGCTGCTTCAAAGCATACCTTGTGGGGTGAATCTTCTACAATGTCACTGATTGAATCAACAACACCCACAGATTTGTCAGAGGGACCAGTCTGCATGAAAATAGGAACTGTCTGAAAACCTGCTACATGGAATAATAATGACAGTGTACCTTAGAAACTAAAAGAATATAGTAATGGAAAACACTTTCTTAATTGGTAAGTAGTTTTCTCAGTATAATACCATCCTACAAAGCTTAAGATGAAGAAGTTTGTGTGCAAGAAAGAAAGGAGCACAAAAAGAGGAATATCAAGATTAATAGTTTCAGAGCAACTTATACACGGAGAGGTGTACGATACAGAGCATATTTCCTAAACATGGCAAAGGCTATATTTTGTAATGAATGCACAAATCTTTGGCAAATTAGTAAATTACTAATTGTGATTTAACAAAAAAAAAAGTGTTCCCCAAAAGCCAACGCCAAATCATGATGTTCATTTAGCAGAAATTTCATCCTTTCATCCCAGTCATTCAATATAAAACAAGATCTGTCAATCGCCACCCTACAAAAGATTTACATCTCATGAACAAAAGCAAAGGTTTGAAGTATTATATTTGGGAGAAATCAAATTATACATTTTTATTCATCATTTCATCTATATATCAGTTCCAAACTTCCAATAATCTTAGTAACATAAGCAACAGTTTTGAGTAGCACAATTCACATTTCTGTTATTTTGTACCATCCAAGCCAATAAATGAATAAATTAAAATAATGAGGGGTCTTCTCTGGGAAAGTAAAACAAACATGACTTAAGGAGGCAAATAAGAAAGGTAAATCATGTATGCCAATAAGAGGTTAGGAATGAGATGCAAATAAATGCAAGTACACAAAATTACTTTTCACCAATATCAAGTAATAATACTGAGTTTGTGATCTACTTATCAAACATTAGTCATCACTCAATAGAAAGAAGCATCTACCATACTATGAACAACGCTTATAATAAGAATGGAGAACAGCATGGAAATTATTCTTACAGTTACATTAGCATAGTCCTTGGGGCGTCTGAGTTTAAGATCGGAACCGGAAAATGACATTCCATCTAAAGAAAGAGCAGCAGAAGCATCCTCAGGGGTCAGAAACTCTAAAAGAGCTTGACTCTTTTCCTTATGTATCTGCAGTTCAAAAAGAGCAAGAGCTTGCTGAATGTTCAACTAATAATGAACATGCAGAACAGATTAATAGATCAAGAAAACGAATGGACACATACTATACAGCTGATACATGGTTGGGTCCCTTGGACATAGTTAACACCAGATGACAGCAAACGCTTGTTAATGCACTCTATTAAATCTTTCTCAGATGCTGAATCAGGCAAGTTTTCTAGGTAAAGCCTCCTCTTAGGTCTTGTCGCTTGAGTTAGCTGAATTGACTCAACAGCATGCAGCTGTGAAGATATGGAATGGAGAGAAATTCCAATAGGCTTCACTACAGGAGGAACCACAGGGTACTCCATATTATACAGTGATAATTTTTGGCTTGTAGCATTCAAATTGAAAAGAGTTGATGTAGCTATCACACTCTCTTTTTCAACAGGTTGCAAATCCCATCCAGCAGCTCTTTTTTCTGGAGAACGACGAGTTGGGGAAGGAGTTTTAGCAGCAGCCTCTGTTTTTCTCTTTCTAGGTGAATAGCCTCCAAGACCACTCGAATTATTAGCATTACGCCTGTAGTGACTAGTTGATCCAGTACTGGGCATCCTCTTGTTATCAACATTAGAGTGTTCTCTTCCTGATTTGTCTTTTGTAGAATGAGATGATGGTTCTGCCATCTCCCTTTTATCCTTCGATGTGTGCTTGTAAGCCTTTGGTGAATGTGAAAGAGATCTTTTACCTACATTTTTTTCACGATCTTTGCTCTGCGACCGTCTTCTTTTTGACCTTGATCCTTCAAGATATGTCCGTTTTGGTTCTGTCCCTTTTCTTACAGAATCATTCTTTTTAACACTATCCCTGCCTCTAGACTTATCTTCTTCAGGGTGATGTTTGCGTTTCTTTTCCTTTACAGATTTCTCTCTGCCTCTGGCATTTAAGTTATCTGTTTTCCTAACATCTCTCACATCTCTTTTCTTATGCTCATGATCAGAATCACTGCGTATCTGCTCATCTGTTTTCCTCTTTCTGTGAATCTGTCTCTCATCTTTATGTGGTTGTGCTTTTACTATTTCAGATTTGACTCTGCTTCTTTCAGAAACTCTATCCTGTTTATATGATTCACTATCCCTCCTCTTGTCAAGTCCATTATCAGAACTAACTCTTGATAGGTCTTCTGTTTTTCTGCTGCCATGATTTCTTCCCTCAGATATTTCATCTGATACTCTATCGCGCCTCGGAATCCTGTCTCCTCTGTCCTTTGACTTAGCATCAGGATATCGAGATTGGTCTGCATTATCCTGGACCGAATTCTCATTCTTTCTAGATGTGTTAACATCCGATTTTCTCCTAGACCTTACCTTCACATGATCATTTATGTTTCTGCTTTCAGCCAGTGGTTTCGAATCATCACTTATTCGCGGAAGACATTCTGGAATATCAGATGCTCTCTCCATGTTCTCTTGAGCTGATTCACTATCAACTGCACCAGAGCTGCTGGAAACTTGGTGAGCTGTATCTCCCTTGTTTTTCCTTTTACGCATTATCTCATCATAACTCATTGGTCTTGTTCTCGCTGAAGTGCCATCCAAGATATCCTCCAGTGACATTTCATTAGTATTTCCGTGTTGTGAATCAGATCCAGCCATCGTGATTGTACACTTCCACACTGGTACAATAGCAACATATTCAAGAAGGATAACCAAGAACATGAAAAAATCCCCAATTTTCTACACACAGATATAAAGGCTACCACCAGCGCTCTTCCAATAAACGGAAGAATTTGAAAAATATGATTGATAAAGGTGCTTATTTATCTGTTATCATTACACATATCTTCCAATAAAATAGGTATGCTCTCAGAAATTCATACATATTCAAAAACTCCAGCAGCTAACAGAACATTTTAAAGGCAGTGTACAAGTGAGGGCGGAGGGTAACCGAAAATTTACCTCAATTTAGTACAAGAAAGTGGCGGTTGTTTGGTGCAATAGCCCCCTTTCGCGGCGGAAGAAGATTGCCGCGCGGCTGCGCCTGCAAATGAGGTGGATACGGAAAGAAGAAGATGGAAGTCGCGTCGGTAGGACGGCGGTGCGCAGAAGGGGGTGGAGTAGGATGGCCAATTCTTTGTTGGGGAAGAGTGAAGACAATAGGAATGCTAGTATTAATTTTAGGGTTGCATTTGCACAGCACCAGTGAATGGAGTGAATTTATTACTACCTCCATCCCCCAAAATTTGCTACACTTTGACCCGACACGGATTTTAAGAAATGTAATGGGAAGTGAGTTGAAAAAGTTGGTGGAATGTGGGTCCTACTTTTAAAGTATTAGTTTTATAATAAAATGTGAGTAGGAATGAGTTAGTGGAATATGGGGTCCACTACCAAAAATGATAAAAGTGAAGTGTATCAAATTTTCAGGGACGGATCGAAATAGTAAACTGTATCAAATTTTCAGGGATAGAGGTAGTAACAAGCTTCCTGAATTTCATCAAGTGATGCGTAGTATTTTATTGTTTTTATTCCTCTTTCGCTCTGTTGGATGTCTTCCATCCTAAAAATTAATTTTGTTGTTTATATTTTGTGTACCATAGTAATAGTAACGGAATCGTCCGAGAGCGTGGAAAAATATATTGATTTTTACTAAAAAAGAAAATCACTCTATTACTATGAAACGTACCAAAATGATAAAATGACTCTATTAATATGGAATAAGAAAGTATTTCTTTAGAGATTGTTGATTCATTTTTTCCTTTACGATTTTCGTTTAAATTTTATGAATTTGTTTTATTAAAAATTGTTTTGGAAATTTTCCTCCTCCATAAAAACATGAATATTCTATTTTCGGACGTTACATAAAAGCTTCAACAATTCTTTTCATCTTTTTTTCTATATATAGGTATTGACTTAATTGTGATTGTTAGAGCATCTCCAATAGCGGCTAGCTGGTCGGCTAGTCGAACCATTGAAATCGGCCAGCGCGTTTTCGGCGAGGGAATAGGCGAGCGCACGCCGATTTGTGAGCGCTCGCCGATGCGCTGACCGCCATTGTGGCGTGCCGATCGGCAAGCGATCGACCAGCGCTATTTTTTATTTTTATTTTTTTGAAATTTTTTGAAAAACTATATATACGTGATTTTAGTTTCATTTTCATCTGCACCGCTTGTTTTAACGAGTTTTCTCTCTCTCTAAATTTATGTACAAAAGCAACATCGAGCGATGGACAGCAACAACAAGTCCACTTTGGCGACGAGCTGATCTCAGACTCCCACGGTACCCGTGGGGTCTGGATGGGGCCAGATGGGCCAAGGGTTTAACATCCCTTGGCAACAGTTGTTGGGGATGATGGCGGGAGCGTAGGGGGGGGGTGCAGGGGGGGATGCGGGGCGGGGGGCAGGCCAGCGGCGGGCAGACAACGCCCGGGTGGGGATGTATGCCCCAGATGCCGCAGCAGATGCTGCAACAGATGATGGGGATGATGTCGGTATGGCAGGGAGGGATGCAGCCCGGTATGCATCCCGGGATGCAAGGGTCACCGGGGGAGGACACGGTCTATCGTCCCTCTCTTAATTTTTTGACGGCTTCGTCTCACACGTCGACCCCAGTGGAGACGCAATTCACTGGGGATGACCGTTTCTCATTGCATGAGCTGGGGATCGATATCGGGGAGGTGGACACTGCCGTTCCAGCGGGTCGGACCGCGCCGAAGAAGAAGAAGACCAAGGGGAAGAGCAAGGTGGTCGGCGAGTCGTCGCAGCCAGCTGTTGACGACACCCCCACATGGAGGAAGTGGACGGAGGATGAGTACGTCGCCCTGGCCAAAGCGTGGTTGTCGGTTTGCGACGATCCGCTGGTTGCGAACAACCAGCGGATCGTCAACATGTGGGCTAAGATTAGAGCAGCCTACAGGAGGTACTGCCCGCACGAAAGGACTACAGCGGGGAGGAGTGCCAGAAGGGGTGGGAACGCATCAGGACCGCGGTCGGCCGATTTTCGGGGTTGTACACCAACGCTCTCCGCATGATGACTAGTGGGCAGACTTAGGAGGACGCCCGGAGGATAGCGGAGAGTTAGTTCCCCGTGCTAGGGATTTATAAGGAGTTCACCTTCCGGGAATGCTATCTGGTGCTGAAGGACTCCGAGAAGTTCTGGCCGGGGGTCGAAGCTGGGTAGCTTTTGATTTATAAATTCAAGTAAGTAAAAGGGCTTAAACTTTTGCCACTATTCAAGTATACGAACTATGATCTTTAATTAATTTTTTTGTTTGGATGAACTTTTAGTTATTAATCAACAAAAAATATTATGCCTGGGATTACAAAAGAGTTGAATCTATAATTAGGATTCTCTCTTTAATTGCATATTTATATATGTACACAGTAACAAAAATTGTTCAAAGGGAGCCATTCCTCTTGGCTAGATGGAACGTTCTCTTGAGAAAGCTATTGGCAGCTCGATCATTCCTATGGCAAAGCACCCTCAATATAGTATTCGGATCAGTCCGGCTCCACTTCCCCGTCGTCGGCGGCATCGCCATCTTCTGCCCCGCCACCCCCGCCCCCGCCAACACGCTCAAATCCTCCACCAACTGCTCCGTCGTCTGCTCCATCAGCGCCACCACCCCTTCCACCGCCTCCGCTCCCGCCACCTCATCCAGCCCCTCCCCAAAGAGCCCCCTCAGCCCCTCGAAATCCTCCTCGATCATAGCGTGGTCAGCTCGGTAGAAGATCCTGGAGCTCCCCCCGGCCAGCAGCACCATCAGGTACGCCTCGAAGCACGCCGCCATCACGTGCCTCACCGCCGCCCCCTGCACGTGCTCCGTCACGATCGCGCACAGCAGGGTCAGGTTCTGCTTCATTACCCGCAGCGCCGGCCTGATCCGCGCGGCGCCCACGTCCGGGTTGTAGAGGCTGCCGTAGAGGACCGAGCTGGAGTCGAGGAACACCAGGCGGTAGGCGGCCACCTCCGCCACGTGCTGCTGCGCCGCCTGGATGGCCGACCTCGTGTGCTCGAAGTACGAGTGGCGGCGACGCCGGCTCTTCGAAGGGGTCACCTTCGGGGAGAGGGAGAGCGTCTTTTCTAATGAGTGGAGGTGCTTTGTGAGGTAGTGTAGGGTGTTGAGACGGATGTAGAGGCGCTGCGTCCCGCGGCTCGTCGATGGACGAGGGTTCCAGTTCCCTTCCTCCGCTGCGCCCGCGCCTGCCCCTGCCGTGTTGCTCTGGTTCGCTTCTTGTTGCTCTGTTCCCACGTTGCACGCGGCTTTCTTCCACAGTTTGACAAACTTCGAGCCTTTGCTGCATCGGGTTAGGGGTGGAAGCGTTGGGAGGTAACTCTGCTTTGATCCTTTTATTTATAATAAAATGTGAGTGATATAAAGTTAGTTAAATATGAGTTTCGTTAGTAAAAAAAAAAAGAACACAATCAAGTATTTACCGCATGAAGCAATAAATGTGATGTATTCTGCCAAAAGGTGTTCCAAGCCTTCGGTCAAATCATAGACTACACTTTCCGATACATTGATCGGAATCTCGAAGAAATTCTCAATAGTCTCCTTGCAAAACTTGATTATGTCCTCAGCTGAATGAGAATATGGTTCTGATTTTGATTTCGGATTCCATGTCTGAAAAAAAAAAAAAAAACTGTTAGAAAATGTTTAGGCAAGTAATTATACTAGTAGTGATTATAAGGTGTAAGGTGAAATACTTCAGTTTCTTTAGCTGTGTGAAGTTTATCCTTGCCAATCTTGAGCTTTTCCTGCAACCAGTGTTTCAAGAATCTGAGTGTAGTGGCGTCGACTTCGTAAGGGAGCATCTCTCTAACAATGGCCTTGCCTCCGTCTGCGCACTCGACAGAATCCTCGACCACCATCTGCACCAGCGCCTTCTCAAGCTTCCCAGCTCTCTGCAGCACCAGGATCGTCTCGTTCATCTGCGCGGCCGCGGAGCTGTTGAGGTATTGCCGCAGCAGCGTCCCGTAGCAGGCGTGCAGCGTCACTGCCGAGACTCCCGCGGCGATCGGGTGCCATTTCTTGGTGACCGGGCTGAAAATGGCCTTCTCCTTTGATGCAACTTGCTCCGTTTCTCTTGCTAATTTTATCATCATTTCGCTCACTCTGTGTGTCTCCACATTTGATGCATTCTGCTCCTCCATCATCTTCAAAACCACATGCTTTAGGGAGTGATACTACTAGGCTTACTTGCCTAAAATCAAATGCTAAACGAAACGAAAATTATATTTTCATCTTCATGGAGATTTCATTTTGATTTTTCACGCAATTATCATGTGGAGTGATTCACTCTGTTTTGGGACAAGTTTACAAGGTTTATGTTTTTTCAGTGTAATATTATTATCAAAGAAATGTAGTTAGACACTTAGACTGACACACTAATCCTCCATGCATGTAGTTAAAATTTCGAGCTTTATATAGATAACAAGTATAAGAATCTTTACTTTAGTTGGTACATCAAAAGCGGGGATAGCTCAGTTGGGAGAGCGTCAGACTGAAGATCTGAAGGTCACGTGTTCGATCCACGTTCACCGCATTTTCGATTTATTTTTTATTTTTTCATTTTTTTTGGTTAAGTGTATGTTAATCTTGTTTTTTTTATTTCCTTTTATTTCCTTCATCTTATTACAATATTTTGAGACACTTCAATATTTCCTCTATTTGAACTTTATACCTTGTAATCCATCCATTTTATTTTGTACTCCATAATTTCATTTCTGATTATTATTGTATTATTTTTTCATTTTTTTTGGTTAAGTGTATGTTAATCTTGTTTTTTTTATTTCCTTTTATTTCCTTCATCTTATTACAATATTTTGAGACACTTCAATATTTCCTCTATTTGAACTTTATACCTTGTAATCCATCCATTTTATTTTGTACTCCATAATTTCATTTCTGATTATTATTGTACTATATTTTTTGATAATTCTATGATTCTTTCATTTGAATTTTCTACCTTGTTTTTATTATACTTATCTCATTGGAGTACTACATTATGAGATATATTTCCTTAATTTTTTACTAGTTCCTTATTTAATATACCAATTTATTTACTAGTATCATTTATATTCTCAGAATTACTTCATGTAAAGTGAGAGATCCAGAGAGATTAAGTTACCTTAGCGAAGGCATTCCTTGAAGAGGATCTGATAAAGTAATCAACCTTATTCCCAGTAGAATCATAATCAATCTCTCCCCCCTTATCCAAGTGAGGAGTAATATAAGTGTGTACATCCTCCTCCAATATCTTGGTCGCCGAAAACACCAAAGGCAGAATACTCTCCATCAACCTCACCGTCCCCTCATCGAAATTCCCATGATAGTCCACCAGCCTCATCCCACACCACTTGTTCATCGCGGCCAGCATCTCCGCCAGCATCCTCATGTACCCGGCCTCCCTCCCCGCCTTCTTTGCGTCGTTCGCCACCTCCGTGCTCAGCATCGTCAGCGACGCCGCAAACAGGTCCGCCTCGGCCTGGCCCGTCCGCACGTACTGCTCGAAGAACACCCACGCCAGCAGCAGGTTGTGCACGGGCTTGCTGATCCCCAGCGTCGACCACGTCTTCTTCATCAGCTCCAGCATCTCGTCCACCTCGTCCAACACTAGGGTTTCATCCCTGATGGACGTAGCCAGGATTTCATTATAGGAGGATTGGCAAAAATAGAAAAAATGGACTCTTATTATTAGATTAATGGAGAAACAAATAGTACTACCCCCGTTCCACAATAAGAGTCACACTTTGTCATCTTGGTCCATCCCACAATAAGAGTCACATTTCATTTTAACCATAACTACTAAGTAGGTCCCACGTTCCACTAACTCACTTTGCCGACGTTTTATTACAAAATCAATATAAAAATGTGAGTCTCATATTCCACTAACTTTTCCAACTCACTATTCTTTACATTTCTTAAAACTCGTGCCCACAATAAGAGTGACTTCTATTGTTGGACAGAAGGAGTATATAAAGGTGAAGAGGGGGTGGGTGCATGCCTGATGTCAAAGATGGCTTGGAGGAGGCTCTTGTAAATCTCGGCGTTGAGGGGGTACCCGTCGGCCCAGTGGGAGGCGTCGGTTTTCCGGCCCTCTGGCTTAGGCGCCGTGCTGCGCCAGGCGAGGGAGACCACGGAATTGCATAGGGATCGCATGGTCTCGGAGTTCTTGCTGGTGTCAAGGGGCTTGTTCTTGACGGATTCGATGATGTAGCGGAGCTTGGCGGCGGAGGGTTCGGAGGGGTCGAGGGGGATGGAGGGGAAGAGGAGGAGCCCGACTTCGAGGACTCGGAGCTGCCGCTTCTGCCACTGGTGGTACTCGTCCGCGTCCGCAAATTCTGAAGGCTTCAAATGGCGGAGCAGCTCTAGAGGTAGGATGATCGTCTCTGCTCGCCTCCCCATCTACAAATAGTTGGTGAATAAATATAGGGGCTTATACTATTGTTCCACAATCAAAACTACCATTATCGCCTAAAAGTTCTAGTGTAAAAATCATTAAAAGTCTATTTAACCAACTTTCTCGATTCCGCCAATAAAAAATATATTTATTTTTTCATTTGATAGACACACTCCACTAATTCATTACATTTCATTCAATTTATTCTAATATAAAACTCATATTTCACTAACTTTTATATCCATTTTATTTATTAGGTCAAAATAATTTCTTAAGGTTCATATCGACTTAAAACGTTATCTTTTATTCACAGACGGACGAAAGGAGTAAAATAAAATTGTTGAATGAACCACACTAGCCATGATTTGATCCCAATGTGAATTTTGAATTAAAAAATCATCAAAACTCATGTATTTCACTCTACTATAAACCCGAATCTAACTAGTATAATATTTATAGGATTACAACGAACTACTAATTATTAATTACCACTAATAAAAAAAGTTAGAAGAAAAATGAGATTGAACGTACTTGTCCAACAAGAGTTCTCATAAGGGTTTTCCTCAGCCTATTGTCGCTCTGCTCCGTCACCCACATCTGCTGCCTCATGATCTCCGCCGACGTCATGGGCCGCCTCCTCACCACCGACGACCTGGGGCTCCCGGCGCTCGGCGAAGAGGGGTTTGATCCCCACGAGCTGCTCCGCCTCGACGTCGACCGCCTCAGCATCTTCAGCCCCAGCGCCCTCTTGACCCGGCTGGTCACCGCCATCCCCACCCCGCCCCCCCTGGGCGACCCGTCGCCGCCCTCATCCAAGCTGTTGTAGTACGTGATCTGGCTCCGCCCCCCGAACCCCGGGGACGCGCGGCACGACGTGAAGAACACCTCGTACGCGGCCTCCCGGAAGTCGTCGCGGTCGAGGCCTTCGATCTTGTCGAAGGGCGACACCGCTTCGAGCGCCGGGGGAGCCGCGGGGAGAGGAGTGGTGCCCGGTAGGCGGAGAGGATGGGCCATCGGCGACAACACCAAACGACGTCGCCTCGGATGTGTTTATGTATGTAATGGGGCTGTAAAGAAGCTCCTCAAAGTATTTTTGCCATGATCTCAAGAGGCCGCAAATTGCATAGATGACAGAGACAAGAGAGAGAAAATGTTGATTAATTGCAACAAGAGGAGAGAGAGAAACAGAGAGTTTTGATGGTTTGATTTTAGTCGGGTGGAATTGAGGTACAACGCGATTAACGGTTTGGGAATTGTTTTTGAACATACGATACAAAAGATGTACTCCTATGAGATGTAACCATGAAAATTAGTAGTTCCTACTACTTAGTAGTACTACTACATACTCCTATAATTTGTGTTTACTTTTATTGATCTTATTCTATAAGGCAAAAAATCTATTTATATATTACTACGTCTAATACAAAAAGTCCTACATTCCTTAAGAAACACTGATCGAACCTCTAACTTGCCGGGATGTTCAAACGGTTGCTAATTCTGATGGGAGACTTAAGTTTGAATGAGTAAGAACAAATTTGAAACTGGAGATTGGGTGCTTGCAACACTTTTTTTTGATGCAAGATTGGCATGTAACACGGTTTGTTTTCATGCATACCCATAGTCTTCCTTTTTTATTAATTGTGGTATTTTGGGTTGAGGGGAGGGTGATGGTCGGTGGCATCCTGCACTCCGTGCTTCTGCTCCTTCTCTCCTTGTTGCCTTCGTCCGTGTTGAAATCCTTGTCTTCAATCCCCCTCGCATTCTGACCCATCAGCATGCGTTTATCCAATAAAATAATTAAAATGAGCTTGATAAAAAAAAAACTACTACTACTATAGTACTAATCTTTTTTGTTTCAATAAACTTGAACAACTACACATATTAAAAAATTTGAAAAATATATATTTTCATACCTTTGTTGCTGCAATAAAGTTAGGAGTACTTAGTAGTAGTACATAATAAAGTTAGTAAAAGTGCTCATTCCTTTTAATCTTATTTT
Source organism: Salvia hispanica (assembly GCF_029641045.1). Classification (NCBI taxonomy): domain Eukaryota; kingdom Viridiplantae; phylum Streptophyta; class Magnoliopsida; order Lamiales; family Lamiaceae; genus Salvia; species Salvia hispanica. The sequence goes on along the minus strand of NC_142695.1, from coordinate 48,660,401 downwards.
CTGCATGTATACCAAAAATCATAACAAAACAAAATTGTACTACTACTATAATTTTAAATTTTTCTATAAAAAATGAGAACATAATGAATCATTCCACTTAACTAGCATTTAAACACCTGCTGCCCCATAGAAAATTGCAGGCGGCAATTCGCAATGCAGAGGATCGGTGAAGGACAGTGGTATCAAATCTAATTTATATTTTAATTTCTTATTAGGCCGGGTTTAAACTTTAAACACCTAAAACACTAAAATAGCAAATTAACTGAATCCGCAAGCAGTTTTTTTTTATAATTTATATAAAAAATTCTGTTATTCGTATCCGCCAGCTTTTGTAACAGCATTGAAACAGATTACAGTCTCTCTACAATCTGCATTATCGCCTAATCTCCTCTCTTAAATTCCACTATATAACTTCATTACTTGACTTGACTCCTCCATTTTCTCCCTTTCTCATAATCTCTACTTTCTTTGTTTTTCTCTCTCAACATGAACCCTTTCAAGCGATTTTTCATCTCACTTTTCGCTTTTTCGTTTGTGGAAATGCTGGAACGCCACGATATTCTCAATCAAAACAATGAACTAGCCGTGGTTGTTATCATTGTTTCGATCTGGAACTTTGTGCTTTGTGTTAGACACTTCAATGGAACGTCATGGTTTCCTGTTTTTCTGATAGCTAGCATTTGCTTTATCGCAGATGCTATTTTTCTCACTGTTTTAGCATTTCAAGGAAAGCCTGTGAACCGCATAGTGTTCTACGTTTCTATAATTGCTGTTCTGTATTGGATTGTAGCTCTCGATGCCTCACGGTTTCAGCCAAAGCTCACTCAGGTGGAGACTGCTGGACCACCTGCTGTCGATAATTGATGATTTTCTCTCGGAATTCTTCTAGCGCTACTGAATGAGGAAATTCTGTAATGTCTACAAACGCTGGCAGTTTCTGTAGCTATACTGCAAATAATGACAGTTTTTTAATAATCTCTACTGCTTGAGACTATTCTGTAATGTCTCCAAACGCTGAAGTTTCTGTAATTCTTCTTCTAGCTATACTGCAAAATGATGCCGTTTCTGTAAAACCTGTACTGGTTGAGGTGATTCTGTATTATCTCAAATATTGACAGTTTATAATTCTTGTATGTCTGTGCTGGCTTTATCTTCTGCACTTCCTGCATTCTTCTTTAAATTGATATGCATTCAGAATTGAAGGTGGAATGGATTCAGTTTTATTATCTAGTAGTATAGTTTTACTAGTTGAATGTTTAGACAAAGTTAGATTTATTCTTTGTCAATACTTTCAGTTATATTCTTTATGCTTGTATGGTTGGTTAGCTGGAAACAGGGCTAGATTAGGAGAAACACAAGTCTTCTTAATGTTTTTCAGGCCTTAGGAATGCCACAAGAGTCTTCAGGTCAAACTTTACGTTTGCCTCCGTAGCTGCTATTCGTTAAAACAGGCACGATCTACCTCAGTTTACCACTTTTTCTTGTTGATTTAAGCTGGAAACAGCAAGAAACGTTGAATATGAATAGCTGATGAAACTTTGTTTTGAAATATTTGTTCCACAGTGACATATTTGAGGTGCACTTTTGATTCAGAATTGTCTTGTGGAGTTTTGTAGCTCTGTTTTGCATATGGACAGGTAAGTTCATTTCCACTTCAGGAATTTCTGTTTAATACTACTACTACTTTCTGAAAAATACACACTGCTTCTTTAGCATGAACTGCTTGTGGTATAATGACTTTTACACATTCAAACCTATTGATTAATCTGACTAGAAGTGGAACGACGTACAGGATCTGGTGTGTGTCCAATGCCTTGTTGGAGGAAGATGGGCAAGGCCTAGCACCACGTGTAGTTCACACTCTTTGAACGGATTAACAAGGTTTCTGCCTGACTATTTACTGCAGCAAATTATTAAAAATCCATGCATGATTATTTTCTTGATTCATCAAACATGTAATACCTTTTTATGGCAGGAACAGACCAAGCAAGCCGACAGAAACCTGGTCTATATGTGTTGCTGCTCTTTCCCTATGGTAGGTTATAATCTATTCCTTGCTCTGCAGAATACTATCTAAACGCAGAAAGTTCTTGCTCTCACAGTGTTTTCACTTGTATGGTTAAATCATGTGGCAAGGTAGTGGAGTCCTTGAACTGAAAATATGTTACTCTTGTTGAAGTTAAAACTTATAAGTAACCTATCTTAGGTCTTTGAGAATTGATGAACAAAGGATAAGTTTTCTGTTGGCTCTGCATGACACTTGAAATCATTTTTTTTTCTCTTTTGATTGATAACTTGTTGCTTGAGATCTTCTGCTGAACTTCAACGTATCGTATATCTATTACAGAATGCAGTTGATAGTTTAAAATGAGCAGAATCTATTCTGTTGATCTTGCTGGATACAAAGCTAACAGTTGCAGCTGGAGGGGGCTTGACGGAAGCAGGGAATCTTAATCGTTCGCTTCCACAGCTAAGGTATGGTTTTCAATACTAGTCCTTTTGATATAGTACGTTATGTTTAGATTAATGTGTGTATATACTGAGTACTCTGATTAATACTGTCTTATTAACACTTGGGGGGATGTAAACTGTGATTTGTTTAAGGCCAAATATGTGTTTTTGCCTTTCTTGTGTTGATTCTAGAACTTGCTTTTGAAGTTTAATTATCATTATATGCATGCTTATCATCTTTTCATTAATTACAAACATTACATTGTGTTTTGCATATTCATTTGCCATTTGTCTTATGTCCATGCATTGTTGAATTATTATATGGCTGATTGTGTGGCCATTGGGAAGTGTAGGAGTTTAAGTTTGCAATGATATATGGGGCCTCCATAAAAGTTTTAATATGGAAGACAAATCTATTCTACCATAGAACATGCATTTATGCTAGTGATAGAAGGGAAATAGTGCCATTAAAAGTTTCTTAATTTGCTTATAACGCATAAGAAGAGTTTAGGGGGCAGTGTGTAAATGTGTTAGGTACAACCCAAAGACCCATAGGAAACAGAGGGAGTATATTTGAACACTAACCAACAAGAGGGAAAACAAATGAGAAATAATTAATCAAACTCAAACGTTCAAAATCACCAAGTAACTAAACATATTTGAAAAGTTAATTAAGAAAGGTGAATCTATTTGAGTCATTGATCGTGACATAGACAGAGTAATGTAAGAGATCTTTTAGATATATGGAAAATATAAGAACAGTCGAAAACTGGAAAATATAATCCTTAAGAGGTCTGGGTGTTTGTGTTTCCCTCCTCAGCAGCAGCCTCAAAAGTCTCACCGGCTACGAGTTCGGGTACATCGTCATCATCATCTTCTGCAGCACCAGAAGCTGTACCACTACCATCTGCCGCTGCCTGTTTCTGGAATTGTTCCGCTAACTTTTTCAAATTCTCCATGTTATCCGGGCCTGGGAATTATGAAAAATTAAGTTGTTTTGAGTACAGATATTTGTAAAAACTGGAATTCACAAGTTACCAAAAGAAAGGAAAAATTACACTTACCCAACTGGTGGATAATTTGAGGAAGAATATCCTGCAATTCTGCGAAAACCATAAAAGAATTACAATGACTTCAACTTTTGATGTTATCTAAGATTAGAAGACAACTGTTGAACGAAGCACATTCATTGAATAACAAATGTTGAGTTGAACGTTAGCAAATGGAAAATAATAGTACTAGTAAATGATAAGTATGAAGAAAGTTTATTAGATGATCAACAAACAAAAGTACATGATGTCATAGTAATGCTGTTTTTTAAAAAGTACTGTTCAAACCTTAAATTAAGAGGGTGTTTAAACTTTAATTTAAGATTTTAGTTCTAACATAGCAGCTATATAAAGTAGATTTCAAGTCAGTAGAACCAAACATACTCTTGTTCTGAGGAGTGCCACTAACAACCCATGTGTTGGCTGCAACAGATGCTTGAACTGAAAATAAAAAAATAGAAAAAGTATACAAAATTATTTAATAGAAAGCAAATAAAGATGATAAATCCAGAGTATTGGATAAACTACAATGGCAGTGGCCAGTGGGTCATACCTTTGGGGTTGACAAACTGTATCACCACATCTTCCTTGAAAATATTAACTTCCTCGATTCCAGGTATGGCATTCACTCCTATCCTCTTTAAGGTAGTTTGAAGCCTTTTGTCATCTGTCGTGGTCGTCTTGTGTACAGCCTTCTTCTTTCTGCAAACCACATAAGTGCTTTTATTTAGAAACACAAACAGAGCAAAGATGAAAGGATGATGGATGCTGATCTTCTGCAACCCATAGTTCTGTCTTGAGAACAAAATTAGTCAAAAACTATAAACAAAATCTTGCTGCATATTATCAAGAACAAACCTTCTCATTGTACCCTTCCCACCAGTGCGGACCGAACCGGCCATCTTCATTAACTTTTCGACATTCATCTATAATGAAGAGCACAGAGAGTAGCATAAAATGTCATGGTCTGTAGTATATTAGTACCTGATATATATCTAAAATAGCTACAGCATGCCAAAAACAAACGCAACTGCCAGTGTGAATTAGTCCAACAGCATATCGGCGCATATACAACAGCCATATACGATTGTTTAAGTGTAAAACTAATCATTGGAACAATAAATTTCAGATTTTGAACTAAACCAATAGCATCTGGTAATGAAATTGTGCAAGACCAAGAAAAAAGGCACAATTACAATAGTACGATAAACCAAAATGATTGCAGAATCATAGGATGAGCAAATGATTGCGACGCAGTAATCAGAATGAATACACCGATTTACATCAAAGTAGAAAACCACCAGCCTTCACTTCCCGACAGAATTGGGAAATAAAGCAAAATTCAAACATAAAACAAAAGGAAATCTGAAATCTAAGCGATTACCTCTGCGAAATGTGGAGTAGCAGAGTGGAGGGGGAGAGCAAGCGCAAGATGCAGAAAGAGGAGATAACAATAAAACCCTAGCGCCAACTTCAATTAGGCGTCAGGACAGATTTCTATTTGTATAGACAAAGAAAAGTTAGAAAAATAAAATCTATTTGCAGATTTAATTGGTCATTTGTTGTGGGTCAATGGAGGAACTCTGATAACCTGTTATTGTACGGATCGATGACTCAACGAATGAAGTCTAATTTTGTATTCACCACTAATTCATTCTGTTATTTTTCACATTTATAATCCATTTGTTTATTGCAGAAAAAATACAATTAAATTTATTAGTTAAATTTATTAAATATTTGTCTAGAATGAAAACTGAAAATAATGCAAGTTTATAATGACGGTGACAAATTTAAAAAATATGTACAATTTTAAGAACCAATTTACTTGATTAATTATACAAATTTAAGTTGAGTGTTTACAGGCCCAAGACTTTAATGGGCTAAAATAATCAATCTATTCGTAATGTCGAGAACTAATAGCTTGATTAATTGAACAAATTTAAGTTGAGTGTTTACAGGCCCAATATACTAGTAGTACTATATGAACGGAAAATCTTATATTCTGGCAAAATAAGATCTTTATCTATTTAATAATACCAAGAACTCAATCTTATTTGATATTGATAAAAGTTTTGATTTTAGATTCACATTTATAACATTATTTATCATCTGCTACATATTAATATTTTCAATTTGATTGTGCAAATAATCAATTTGAGTGTTTACAGGCCCAAGACTTTAATGGGCTAAAATAATCAATCTATTCGTAATGTCGAGAACTAATAGCTTGATTAATTGAACAAATTTAAGTTGAGTGTTTACAGGCCCAATATACTAGTAGTACTATATGAACGGAAAATCTTATATTCTGGCAAAATAAGATCTTTATCTATTTAATAATACCAAGAACTCAATCTTATTTGATATTGATAAAAGTTTTGATTTTAGATTCACATTTATAACATTATTTATCATCTGCTACATATTAATATTTTCAATTTGATTGTGCAAGCAATAGTTTTTAATCAGTCGGACACAATCATTTTTTACTAACACTTATTGTAATATCCTGGACACTTTTTTTGCAGCTCTTCTGGAGCTCATAGTTTGGAACAAAATCTGAAATTTACCCCAACTAATAAAAATAAGAAACCTGTTTGGTTTTGTTATATTTATTAATACTAACAAATAAAAATATTCGAGTATTTGTGTATAGGATATTGAGTAAAGTTGTGTTTAATCGTTGGTCTATTAGCAGATCAACAAATCGAAATTGTCACAGGAACTCATAATTTAAAAATAGGGACGTGTTACATTGTGTTTTGACTAATATCAACTTTATTTATTAGATTTGTGTATGCTATAAAATAATCTACATTATGCTACGTCTTATGATTATGAGTAGGACGCGTTACCTAAAAATGAATCGTTAATATGTTGGGTAAATTAACCAAAGCATAATCAAAACTATATTGGCACCACGGAACTGTAAATGAGTAGTTATAATCATAAAAATTAGTTTAAACTTGTTTTTAAGTTTACAATGTGAATAAGCCATACATCTGTACTTGAAAAATATCAAAAGGTCTGTTTAAAAAATGTAGTACTCCATGTTTTTGGGTGTAATATTTACAAATCAATATCTAAACCTAAAAAGAGTTAAAAATATTATTTCATCCGTCCCAATTTAATTGAATCATAATGTTATTTTTTGGGACGTCTCAATAAAGTTGGGTTATTATTATTTGGGAAAAAACATAAAACATCTAACCACTCTGACTTTATTTCGTCACCTTTTTTATCTCTTCAATTTTATTTTATTATTATTTAATCTTCCAACACAATTTCTTAATCTCATGTCTAAAAAAAAATTAACTTCACTCAGAAGGAGTATTTATACCTTGCATTGGTATTAAATATACATATATAAGGTGTTTGACTTGTTACGACAGGATTAATAAAATATTGTCCATCTCCGTATAAAACATTCCAAAGAATACAACTCCTAGTATTATTGTACTACTAGCTTTTAACATAAAGTCATCGAATAAACCACTTGTTCAATTTTTATTCGATTACATTGTCACTGAATATTTTGATTCCTTTGAAGTCCCAGCATTCAAAAGGGAAATAATAAATATTCCTTTTTTTCCCAAATCTTTTAATATTTTTACAAATCTGTGATAATCGCACAAAATATTCAAAATTTTAATTCTAACCTTAAAATATTCATCCAATTTATTGGGACCGAATTGTCCTAAAAATTAAATTGGAGAAATCATCCTTCAAACTAAGTCTGTATTAGAGTATGTGAGTATTGGAATGAACCAGATGTTACCTCGAAGAATAGTGTGACGAGGAAAAGGGGATTCTCTCTCTCCTTTTCTTCACAAACACATTTATTCTCTAATCTCTCATTCCCTTTCCTCACCTCTGAGCTGCGAGTGTGAGAAGTAATAGTATTAAATGATTTGAGTATCTTCAATTTTTTCATGGCAAAACCTTTCTGAAGCACAATTATGCCACCCCCTCTTCCTTTTGCCGAAATTCTTATTTTATTGGGTCTGTGAAGATTCAGTTTTTAATACGGTGCTGGTAATTTAAATTCCGCGGCGGCGGGGATCGTGATCGGGAGGATCGGCAGTCATGCTGTCGTTGCAGAGCGATCCGCGGCAGTACAACCTCAGTCTGCAGCAGACCCAGCATGTGGCTAGGGTTCCGTACAATGTCGGCACCGATCATCACCGGGAGGAATCGTCATTGGCTTTGGTCTCTTCCAGTAATATCAAACAAGAGACTTCTCGTGAAGGTTTGATTTTTTTAAAACCTTAACTGTGCTTTTAGTGGAGGAGTTGTGCTCTGATGCTTAATTTTTAATTAAAACTGCTGCTATAATTGGCTGTTTTATGAATTTTCTTTTTGATTTTGTGTTATTGAATTTTTATACACTTTTCATTGGAGGATTATTACCCTCAACCTGGAACTTTATGATTAGTATCTGGTTGGTAAGATCACATGTGAATTCGCAAAACTCCGTTGCTTTGATGATTTTGTTGAATTCAGGCTATCCCCTTCAAGAGCTTATAAGTTCTAACTACATTTAACCATCGAACTTTTAGACACCGATTTTTGTGGGTTTTATTATCTGCTATAGGGATTTGCTAACTGTGTAGGCTTTTCTATTTTCATATTGAAAATGTTTTTACGACTTGTCCAGTTTGAAGAAGCATTGCTTCCAAGTTTCAATTTTTTGTGCTGTGATAAGTTGTTGCTTCTATCTTATTATATGACCCTTTTAAACTAAATCAGCTACCTGTGAACCATGCCACTTCATTTGGTTTGAGATGGTACATCATGGATTGTAGTCAGTGTTATCTTGATTCTGAAAATGCTAGCTATGTATTTCAGAAATTGCCGTGTTTGTCAAAGTTTTATTTTTAAGTTGACTTGGAACCTCAATGGAATTGGACTTTGTATCGGGTTCTTTAGCCTTTTTTTCTGATTGCTTTTATGTGTGCATGTTACGTAGAATTATATAGTTCTTGTCTTCTTGATCAAACTTGGAGATAATTTATCTTTTAACATCTCCCTTTTTTGTATTGACGTAGTTGATGAAGACACACTCTTGAACCTTGCTCATCAAAATTATAAAGCTGGGAATTATGAACAAGCTCTAGAACATGGAAAGGCTGTCTACGAGAGAAACCCATGCCGCACCGACAACCTTCTTCTGTTGGGTGCAACCTATTATCAGGTTGCTATTTGGTTACTTTCATTTTTACCTATTTACCTGATTACTGCCTTTTACCTCTTCGAAACAGCTCCTGGACCTGGAAAGCAGACATTCGAACTTATATTATGATTTTTTTTTGGTCAGTTGCATGACTTTGATTCATGTGTTGCAAAGAATGAAGAGGCTCTTAGAATTGATCCACAGTTTGCCGAGTGCTATGGGAATATGGCTAATGCTTGGAAGGTGCTCCTTTAGATGTAGTGCACTCTTCTTAGTAGGTTGGATGTATATAACAGAGATGCTAAATATGTTGCTCTTGTTTTCTGCCAGGAAAAGGGAAACATCGATGTTGCAATTCGTTATTACTTGATCGCAATTGAGGTTTGTCTTCCTTTGGAATTCAGTTGCAGTTTGATCTATTTGCATGAAAAGCAATTATGTGCGTATGAAATATACATCAATTTGATTTTTCTTTAAAAATTTCCTTGACCTCCAGCTTCTTGTCGTTTGTCTCCAGTGATTTTCCTGTTGACTGATATCCATGAATTCCATTTTGCATACAGTCACTGGGTGTTCTTTTTATAAAAAAATCTGCTTATAAGTGTACTGGGAGAAACTTAGTAAGACTTTGTCCTATAAATGGGTTTATTGACCGGTCTTCTATGTTTCTTCATTTATCTGATTGTTACCAGTGTCCCTCTGCACAACTGCAATAATAGAACCACTCTTTCTGAAATTATGATATAATTAGTTGAAACTATTGATAAATATTATCGTGTGAGTGTGTGTATGTGTGAGAACCTTGTGGAAGTGATTCTTCCTAACTCTTACAGTTTCGCAGTACTTTCTTGAGTTAAATCACTGATAAAATTCTCCCATTATGATGTTCCTGGGATATCTCCTTCGTCAATCACATTAACCATCATGTCCACTTCCTTTAGCTGAATAATAGTTTTTGCTACTACTTTTTCTTTATTGTCGTCCACTAGTCATATGGTTTCTGGTTCTGTGATCTGTCTCATTAATCATTATAGGCTCTATTTTCTCATTCTAAATATATGAAATGATATGTAAAGGTTAATGCACGAGGTAATTGGCAACTTCTCATGCACTGGACTTGCATAAATAACAGCATTTCTGAACAATTTACTTGCAGCTCCGGCCTAATTTTGCCGATGCATGGTCAAATTTAGCTAGTGCTTACATGCGCAAGGGAAGGTTCACCGAGGCTGCTCAATGTTGTCGTCAAGCACTTGCTCTAAATCCACGTTTGGTAACTTTCATTCATCTAAGACTTGTCTACTATTATTTCCAACATGTTGTATCTTCTTATATCTATTTCACTTTAATTTCCTTAGGTTGATGCCCATAGTAATCTTGGAAATCTGATGAAAGCTCAAGGTTTGGTACAAGAGGTAAGTTAGCAGATGTGACAATTTTTTCCATCAAGCATGTTTTCCATGATCTGTTGCTTTGATGCTATGTTTCCTTTTCTCAGGCATACAATTGTTATTTGGACACACTTGGAATACAACCCACTTTTGCTATTGCATGGTCCAATCTTGCTGGTCTTTTTATGGAGGCTGGTGATCTTAACCGGGCCTTGCAATACTACAAGGTAGAATAACCGGTTTAGTCTTTTTGGATATGATCATTTCAATGACCTTGCTGTGTACATTCATATTTTCTGGTTTGTTTTTGATATGGTTGGTGTCGTGTTCTCGTGTGCTCTTCTCACTTTATTTCATGTTACATCCAGGAAGCCGTCAAGTTGAAGCCAAACTTCTCCGATGCCTACTTAAATCTTGGAAATGTTTACAAGGTTAGTTTTATTCTTTTTACTTGTATGGTAAGTTAGCTGCAAATGGGGCAAGATTATGGAGAAAGACAAGTCTCCTTTATGTTCTCCAGGCCTTAGGAATGCTGCAAGAGTCTATTGTATGCTACCAAAGAGCCCTGCAGTCAAGACCAGATAGTGCTATGGCTTTTGGTAAGTGATTCAGGAAACATTTTCATCTTTTTCGTAGGTGACATAATTGCATAATATTTCACAGAACTGTTACTCTGTTAGAACAAGTTGTGATTAAGTGGAAGTGCTTTATGATCCTCAACTGCAGGCAACTTGGCAAGTGTATACTATGAGCAAAGTAACCTTGATATGGCAATAGTTAACTACAAGCGAGCTATTGCCTGTGATGCTGGATTTTTGGAGGCGTACAATAATCTGGTCAGAAGTCTTTTTTATAAGTCCATCTAGTTATATTTCTTTAGTCGAAAACCTCAAGCAATTTAGCTGATTATTCTGTGTTGGATTTTGATTACTAGGGTAATGCATTGAAAGATGCTGGAAGAGTAGATGAAGCAATTCATTGCTACCGAGTTAGTTTCTGTTCAGTTATATTAAAATGTTTATTATATAACTGATCTCTGCATGTACTAAGTATGTTGTTTCCTTGTGAAGCAATGCCTGTCTCTTCAACCTAGTCACCCTCAAGCCCTTACAAATCTTGGAAATATTTACATGGAGTGGTATGTTTGATATCAATGGACTAACTTATGCAGATTGCATATACTGTTTCTTTTGCTCTTTGCTGGGTTGTTGGTCATGAAATCTGTCTTCTGTATGTTGAAGGAACATGATGAGTGCTGCTGCTCAATGCTACAAGACAACGTTAACTGTTACCACAGGACTCTCTGCTCCTTTCAATAATTTAGCCATAATATACAAGCAACAGGTATGGAGCCATCATTTTCCTTTTTTGTAATTTTGTGCAGTGCCCTAGTTAATAGAATTCAAAGTTGTCTTTTGTTACAATAATTTCTTGCCTGATTGGAGTGAATGATATTGATCTGTTCAATTACACATTAACATGGTCATGATGAGAGAGTTGCAACTAACATGTTTAGCTGTATTACAGGGTAATTATCCTGATGCAATATCGTGCTACAATGAGGTCCTCAGAATTGATCCATTGGCTGTTGATGGGCTTGTCAATCGGGGTAACACTTACAAAGAAATTGGAAGAGTAAATGAAGCCATTCAAGATTATTTGCGTGCTATTACCATCCGACCAAGCATGGCTGAGGCTCATGCTAATTTAGCTTCGGCTTACAAGGATAGGTACATTTTTAGGTTCCTTCCAGCAGATGTTTGAACTAGTTGAGAAGGTCTAGCTACTCATGTCTATCACTTGCTCTTGCTATTTGCTACCTTTAGTGCTTTGCAGGAGCTATTCACCACAAACACTCACGCGCGCGCAGACACACACACACATGGAGTTATATTTATGAGTATCTATTTCTCTAGAAATTGTCAGCATGTGCTTTACATCCTTTTGTTTGGGGTACCTGCAGTGGCCATGTAGAAGCTGCGATTAAGAGCTATAAGCATGCATTGGCATTGCGTCCAGATTTTCCAGAGGCGACCTGCAACCTTCTTCACACTTTGCAGGTACATATCGTATTCTATATGTTCTTTCTTGAAGTTTCTATAAATTAATCATGCGTTAAGCATCCAGATCGTGTGCTCATCCTCTACATGAATAGCTGCTTCTGTTTGTTTCCTTCTGCATTCATGAGTTCTTACACGCACATTTTGCATATTTAGTATGTTGTTAAAGGTTTGCTGTCATCCGAACTTTGTGCAAGTGTCTAACTCTTGACCATGTAACTTAGTGAAGTCTTGGAATATGATTATATTCAGTGGTCCAATTTGATCTAATGTTTGTGGACTTAGCGTGAGTATAAAAGTGATGAACTGATGAAATTTTTGTGCAACATAACACCTAATCATGTTGCTGCTATTGACGTACACTGTGACGGGTGCACTGCCATAATTTGAACCAACCCAATAGTGGCATTGTATACTGTTCAAGGGAACTCATTGTATTATTGAAGCTGTGAATCTTTTAATGCTAACAAGAATGATGTGCAAAAAGACTTTCTGTTTGTCCCTAAGAGATAGATAGTATGATAGAAAACTGGGTCTGCAAGAGCAGGTTCTAATAATCAATTTATGTGGTGTTGAGCAGGATACTCAGCTGGTTTTACTATATCGTTTAACAGTATCTATTTGTACATCTTGGCATTTGGATTTTCATTCTAGCCCATCTACCATGTTACTTCAACTATATTATAGTCTTCACTATACTTGTTAAAATTGATACAGTTCTGTAATTGTTCAACTGTTTACTTCCTAACTTGTTAATGTATTAAATTCTTGCACAATTTAGTGAAATGTTTATAATTTTGTGTTGTTTGCACTTTGTCTCTTTTGTATTTTATCTAGTGCCTAGTTGATCTTTCTCTAACATGATTATCTTGAATAAAATTTACCTCAGTGTGTGTGCGACTGGGAAGACCGGGACAAGATGTTTGCTGAAGTTGAAGGGATACTTAGAAGACAGATAAAGGTTTTGCTAATCATCACAATCAGACTCTCTAGTCCCATCTTGATTTGGCGACCACCATTCATCATTTCCTGATTGAACAAATATAGACTTCAGATATTCATTTTGTTCATCACCGGCCTTTTATGTATTCGTTGTAGATGTCAGTTATTCCAAGTGTGCAGCCTTTTCATGCAATAGCTTATCCTCTTGACCCCATGCTTGCTCTTGAAATCAGGTAATGGCGTTCACAACTCTTGGTTGGGCATTCTCTAATTCATTAGTAAATTTTGTAACTTGGAGGTTTTGATACATGCAGTTGGAAATATGCTGCACACTGTACTGTTGTTGCATCCCGATACTCACTTCCTCCTTTCAACCATCCAACTCCACTACCAATAAGGGGTGGGGGCAGGAATGGCCGGTTAAGAGTTGGGTAGGTCCATTGACGATTTTTATTGTGTACAGAAGTACCCTCCTTTTTTCACAGTGACTGATATATATTAACTTGTTTATTGTTTTGTGTATCTCACAGATATGTGAGCAGCGACTTTGGTAACCACCCTTTGTCACATCTTATGGGTTCAGTTTTTGGAATGCATGACAAAGATAACATTGAGGTTAGTGTATTCTGTACATAGATTGGTTAAGTTCTGACTTCCTCTTGGTGTGCTATAAGATTGTTATAATTGTAGGTTTTCTGCTATGCATTAAGTCCAAATGATGGTTCTGAATGGAGGCTGAGAATCCAATCGGAAGCTGAGCATTTTATTGACGTGTCATCTATGGCATCCGATACTATTGCAAGGATGATCAATGAGAATCAGATTCAGATTCTTATTAACCTCAATGGCTACACTAAGGTATTAAACATATCCCATTGCCGATTCTTTGCTTGTTTTGTTTGCATATCTGTAGATTGAATCTTCAGTGCGATAGTGATTGGTTTGTTTGCATATCTGCAGGGGGCAAGAAATGAAATATTTTCAATGCAGCCTGCTCCTATTCAGGTTTCATATATGGGATTTCCTGGGACCACAGGAGCAAAGTACATACATTATTTGGTCACTGATGAGGTATAATACTAGTGTTGTACTATCTGCATTGTTTGTATTGGAATCTGATACATGTCGTCCCCTAGCATCCAAGTGCTGTTATTGATCCATAATTCAATGTTTTCCGGGTCTCCCTAACTGTTCCGTGTTTTTGTTGCAGTTTGTGTCACCTATGTGTTACTCAAATATCTATTCTGAAAAGATTGTCCATCTACCTCATTGCTATTTTGTGAACGACTATAAGCAGGTAAACATTGAGATTTTCTCTTTCTTTTCTGTTTTCCTAGAGGAACTATTCTTTTTTTGGCTGATATTGTATATATATTTTGCTGACTCCTAACCTGTTGCAATGTCTTTAAGAAAAATCTCGATGTCCTGGATCCAAACTGCAAACCTAAGAGGTCAGACTATGGGTTACCCGAAGACAAATTTATATTTGCTTGTTTCAATCAACTCTACAAGATGGATCCTCAGATTTTTACAACCTGGTATATATGGTCAAAATTATTATGTTTGAAAATTGCCATCTTACAAGTTGATGATGCGCTAAGAATCTTCTTTAATGACTTCAGGTGCAATATTCTTAAGCGTGTTCCAAACAGTGCACTTTGGCTTCTCAGATTTCCGGAGGCAGGAGAGATGAGGCTGCGTGCTTGTATGTTCATATGTACCTGTATTATGTTCAGTAAGAGAGAGGTGTAGTTGGATGACATTTACTAAAACTTTTTCCCTCTTGTCCAGATGCTGCTGCACAGGGGGTGCAACCAGACCAAATAATATTCACAGATGTTGCAATGAAACAGGAGCACATAAGGCGCAGTTCATTAGCAGACCTCTTTCTTGATACGTATGGTTCTTTTAGTGCAGCTTTAAGTTCAATTAGTATGCTGTTTAGACTATTCTGATCTCATGTTGATTCTGCTTTAATGTCAAATAGACCACTTTGCAATGCACATACTACCGGGACAGATGTTCTTTGGGCTGGTCTACCAATGGTTACTCTTCCTCTCAAGAAAATGGCTACTAGAGTTGCTGGTTCGCTTTGTTTGGCAACCGGGGTTGGGGAAGAGATGATTGTGAATAAGTAATGCATCTTTACATACGCTAATCTCATACTATCAAATTTCTTTCGCTGTTTGGCTGACTGTGACTGGATTTTTAACATGATCAGTATGGAAGAGTATGAAGAGAAGGCAGTTTCTCTGGCGCTTAATCGCGAAAAGCTGGAAGATCTTACCAAGAGGCTGAAGGCGGCGCGCCTAAGCTGTCCTCTTTTCGACACAGCATGCTGGGTTAGTATCACCATCATCATCATCATCATCATCATCATCACTCCACTCAAATTTAATCAGATCTTTGTCTTGCTGATTTTATGGTATGTATGGGGTTTGTATGATCAGGTGAGAAATTTGGAGCGTTCCTATTTCAAGATGTGGAATCTGTACTGCTCAGGGCAGCATCCCCAACACTTCAAAGTTGTGGAGAATGACTTGGAATTCCCCTATGACAAGTAGATGTATAACAAACGGCATTTGTAGATAAACAAAGTGATTGTCAAAATCCTCATGTGTCCTGTCATGGCTACCCATTTCAGTTATGAAATAGAGAGAAGAAATTACTACTACTACTCCTTGTTTATCTAGTAGTAGTAGTATTTTTTTATATCTAAGATGGGGGGAAAAATAGTATGTATGGGAAAATTTACTTTCGTCCAAGTGAGTGAGGTCAATGAAAGAATGCATTCTCAAAAATTAAATTTCCTGGATAAAGTTTGCATTTAGTGCCTCTGATAAAATCATAATTACAGTATAAATCATAGAAGTGGAGAAAAAGATAATAGTAGAATCTCTGCCTCTGATAAAATCATAATTACAGTATAAATCATAGAAGTGGAGAAAAAGATAATAGTAGAATCTCATCTTATCTAACTCTAAGGATGCAAAGTGCTATCTAAAACACTCCACTTTATTACGATACATATGTGTGACTAAAAAAAAATAGAAAGATGCTCATCCAATTGCCGATATGATGATATCTGAAAAGTTGTCTGAATATTTTTCTTACAATTGTTCTCAAATTACCCATGGCTACCACACAAGGTATTGAGATATTGCACTACACCATACAAAAACGATTATGATTAACATTATAATTATAATTTTAACACACACAGACACGATGATAATGTTACTGTAAATTATAAGTACGTCATCATTAATTAAAAGAAAACAGTACTAGTTGGAGAAAAACTAGTGGTTATTTTTCATGACTTTGGAATGATTGATTAAGACCGGAGAAATGATAATTTACCAATGATTAATTAGTAGATTATAATTTTGCTATAAAAAAACATGTAAGTTGGAGGTTGTGTACAAAAATAGAGATTAGGAGGAGAAGCTCACCCATTATTACCCGTACTCGATTCACAAAGTCTCAACAAAAAGTAGAAAATAGGAAAATCTGATAATTATGTTATCCTAGTTGGCGGCGCTATTAGTAGAAGGCGCAAAGTCGAGCAAATCCTTCTTATGCAGCCACGGCTTGACCAGCACCACCGCTTCAAAAGTCTCGTGCGGCCCCCCGCCTCCGAGCGTGGCAGCGGAGATCTTGAGGTAGTACTTGATCCCGGAGACGACCTGCGTCTCCGCCTCCACCACCTGCGAGAACACCAGAAGCTTGTCGCTACCGTTGGCCTTGTGAATGTGACGGTCGTTGTACTCTCTGACGCAGTATCTCCCCAGCTCTTGCACTTCCTTGTTGTCCCTCACGTTCCTCACCTGCATCCGCCCCCCCACTTTTCTGCCCACCGCAGCGGCGTGGCTGTGTTGCGAGATAGCAAAGAGGACGAAGACGAGGAGGAGCCGCGGTGGAGAAGGGAATCTTGATTTGGCTATTTCAGTGAGAGTGAGAGTGTGTTTTCAGTATGAGATGAAGATGATGTGTTGTTGTGCTGTTGTGTTGTGATAATAATACATATACATATAGATATATAAAGAGAGAGATGTGTTGAGTAATTCAAGAGAGATGACACGTAAGGAAGGGTGTGGCACAGCAACGAGGTGCCGCGTTTATGTAATGCAGAGGCCAGAAGATAGAGTTATGCTCTCTTTTTGTACTCTTCTCATCCTTCACTATGGCCCTCTGCCTCTGGGGCCTACCTAATGCTGCTATGCTTATATTGTTTGATGTGCCTGACTCCAATTCTGTTTTGAGTTATACAACCTCTCTCCACCAAAATTTGTCCCACTTTGATTCGGCACAAATTTTAAAAAATATAATAGAAAATAAGTTGAAAAAATTAGTGGATTGTGAGTCCTACTTTTATATATTTAGTTTTATAATTAAATGTGAGTAGGAATGAGTTAGTGGAAGATGAGGTTCACTACAAAAAATGATACTCCCCCAATCCCGTAAAAGTTGAGACAAAACTTTTAAGCACGGGGATTAAAAGTTTATGTTAAATAAATAGGAGAGATTAAAAAAGTAGGAAAGATAAGAGAGAGTAAAGTAAATGATGGAATAAAAAAAGAGTGATTAGATGTTTTGCCTTTTGCTAAAAGAGGAAATGATCCAACTTTGTTGGGACGGACAGAGTAAAAGTGAAATGGAACAAATTTTGGGAGAAGGACGGAAATAGGAAAATGGGACAAATTTTGATAGACGGAGGTAGTACTACTGTTCTCGTCCCAAAAGAAATAACAATATTTACAATGGTACCAAGTTAATGCATAATTAATAAAATAAGAGTAGTATGAAAATTAATTAATAAAATAAGAGTGATGGGAAAAATAGTAGTTAAAAATTTAAAATAATTTTTAGTAAATAATGAAACCAACATTATTATTTAGTGTTTAATAGGGTATCCAATCCCAATCTCATAACTTTCATTTTAATTTTTCTATTCTCTTGGTCCAAAAAATAAGAACATTTACTAGTACTACACAAGAATTATACATAATTGGGGTATTTGGTTGCAATGAATTAAATACTATATCGTATGTTTGGTTCATGAGATTTAATTCCACAACTCAATTTTAGATGGATAATCATGAGATAATTAGTCATAGCTAATTCCTCAAACTAAAATAATCTCACAACTCAATTTTAGATTATATCTTAGTATTACTATTTTATCTAAGAAATCAAACACCACCAATTAGTAAAGCAAGAAAAATGAGGAGAATGATGGTTAAAATAGTTAGTGTAGTGAGACCATATTATTACTAATGTTTAATAGTAAGTCCTAGTGATATAAATTGTGAATAAACTGATGTATATGCATAATAAATTTAAGAGAATTTTCCATAAATGTAAATGAGATATTTTTATGAGACATAAGACAAATAAAAATGTCCTTAATTGCTAATACATTCAATTACCAAATAACAATTCCTAAAAATTTGTATCATTCAACGTATATGACATTTTAATCGGTACAAACATAAACATTAGTGTATCAAATTATGACAATATTACAAACGTACTATTGAGAGTATTAAATAAGTAAGAATTGTAGGTAGACCAAAGTTACAAAATGAGTCAATACTTTGGGACGACGGAAATACTCCTATAATTTAATAAGTGTGTTGTTTGAGATCGTCGTCAATTTTAAACAACATTTTAAATCACAAAAGTCAAATGAAATGAGATAATATAATGACACACATTCCACAAATGACAATAAGATATATATAGTGACGAACAATAATATTCAAATATGTAACAATTATAAAAAAATGGATCAATTTATGACCAAAAAATCATTTCAAGAAACAAAATTAATATAATATGGAGTAGTATGATTTGTTGACCGGGTTATGCCCCGAATCTCGTCCACCAAAATGGGGCCCCGAATTGAAACGTTCCGAAAATTGAAATTATAATATTGTTTCCCTAAATTTCAATTCAAAAATCTCCCTCTCTTCTCCGACGGCTACTTCTTCTTCACTCTCTACTGTTCAATTCTTGTGCCCTTCTCCTTCTCAAAATTCATTTCCACAGACATACAAGTTCTTCCACCATAATTCAATCTTCACGATGAAGAATTTCATGTCGCCTAGAAATCTAGTCATGAGAGAGAATCATGAAAACATCGCACCATCCCCGAACCCCAAATCGAAGCCTACCACACCAAACCCTAATCGGAAGCTCAAATCCAGCAAAGAGAATGCACCGCCGACGCCAGCCTCAGATCCCAAGTCAATCGCGTCGTCTCCAGCACCCGCCAAGATGAAGAGTCCACTTCCGCCGCGCCCACCGCTCAAGCGCAAGCTCGCAGACTCTGATTACTCTGCGCCTGCCGCCAATTTATTGGATTCCGGCGTGAAGGTAACGACCTATTGCTTTCATACTGCATTTCCCCCTAAATGCGAGTTTATAACTGAAGGAATTGCCGTTGTAAACTAGGTAATTGTGCGAGTGAGACCACCAAACAACGAGGAAGAAGATGTAGGGGATGTGGTTTACAAAAAATCCCAAGATTCTTTAACTATATCAGGTCAAACATTTACGTTTGACTCAGTGGCTGATATTCATTCAAAACAGGCACGTCGAACATTTTTCTCGTTGAATTAAGCTGGGAGCAGCAAGAAAAGTTGAATATGAATAACCGATGAAACTTTGTCTTGAAATATTTGTTCCAGAGTGACATATTCGAGCTCGTAGGTGCGCCATTGATTGAGAATTGTCTTGCTGGGTTCAATAGTTCCGTCTTTGCATATGGACAGGTAAGTTGATTTCCACTTCTTCAGCATGAACTGTTCGTGGTATAATGACTTTTACACATTTAAACCAATTGTTTTATCAGACTGGAAGTGGAAAGACGTACACGATCTGGGGTGCATCCAACGCCTTGTTGGAAAAACATGGGCAAGGCCTAGCGCCACGTGTATTTCACAGACTCTTTGAACGGATTAATGAGGTTGCTGCCTGATTATTTACTACAGTGAATTTGTAAAATTTCATGCATGATTATTTTCTCAAACATGTAATACCTTTTCATTTCAGGAACAGAACAAGCAAGCCGACAGAAACCTGGTTTATATGTGCCGCTGCTCTTTCCTTGAGGTAGGTTATAATCGATTCCTTGTTATGCAGAATACTATCTAAGCTTTTTTTGTTATCTAATCTATATTTCATGTAAACAGATCTATAATGAGCAAATAACGGATTTATTGGAGCCAAGTCAGAAGAATCTTCAGGTAATTATTTCAACACTTTAGTCTGTATGCTGTATGTATTTATATACGTGTAATTGTTTTGTTTCCTTTCTCATTTCAGATTAGAGAAGATGCTAAAATTGGTGTTTATGTCGAAAATATAAGAGAGGAGTGTGTATCTTCAATGAAGGATGTGTCTCAACTGCTGCTAAAGGTTTGGTGATGCTTTTTGGAATCTTCATCTGGAATAACACATCTTCAATGTAGCATACATTTTATTGGCTTCTCTTGTGAATGCTTTTGGAAACTGATTATAACTATCAAGTAACTTTGGACATTCGAAGATCGCGAGTCTTCATTCCTCTCATTTTGTATACTATCTTCACAGGGATTGTCAAATCGGAGAACTGGTGCTACATGTGTAAATGCTGAAAGTTCTCGCTCTCACAGTGTTTTCACTTGTGTTGTTGAATCTCGTGGCAAGGTAGTGGAGTCCTTAAACTGAACATATGTTCCTCTTGTCGAAGTTAAAACTTAAAAGTACTCTCTATCTTGAGTCTTTGAGAATTGATTAACATAGGATAACTTTTTTGTTGGTTCTGCATGACACATAAAATATATTTTTTTCGTTTTGTTTCTTTTGATTGACCACCTAACTTTTAAAACTTATTAAGTGATTGCTAACTAGAATGTATCATATATCTATACAGAGTGCAGCTGATGGTTTAACCCGGTTGAAAATGAGCAAAATCAATTTTGTTGATCTTGCTGGATCTGAGAGACAAAAGCAAACAGGTGCAGCTGGAGAACGCTTGAAGGAAGCGGGGAATATTAATCGTTCTCTTTCACAGCTAGGGTATGTATGGCTTTCAGCATTAGTCATTTTGACACAATTATGATTTTTAGATTAATACTATGTGTGTATATGTGTTTTGGGGAGTATTGTCTTGTTTACACTCCTTGCACATAAGTTGTGATCTGTTTAAGGCCACATGTTTTTTTTCTACTGTGTTGATTCTAGAACGTGTTTTTGAAGTTTAAAGTGCTTTTCACTCATGATTCCATAATATGCATGATAATCATCTTTTTTATTACAAACATTACTCATGCTTTCTGTGTTCTGTTGTCATTTGTCTTATGTCCATGCATTGGTATCTGTAAGTTTAGTTATTATATGGCTGATTGTGTTTCATCTGGGAATTGTAGGAATTTGATAAATATTCTGGCAGAAGTTTCCCAATCAGGAAAACAAAGGCACATCCCCTACAGGGATTCAAAGTTGACTTTCCTGCTGCAGGAATCACTTGGGGGGAATGCAAAGTTGGCGATGATATGTGCCATTTCTCCATCTCAAAGGTGATATCTGGGGCCTCCGTATGAGTTATAAGATCAAAGAAAAATCTATTCTATCATAGAACATGCATTTATGCTAGTGATGAAATCTGAATGGGGAAATATTGCCCTTAAAAATTTCTTAATTTGCTTATAACGCATAAGTGTTTAGGATAATCTTGATTTTTTTTAAAATGTGTCAGATGACCTGGTATTTTTGTAGGGGCAGTGTGTTATTGAGCCAGGCACAACCCAAAGACCCATAAGAAATGGAAAAACCTGAGTTTATAATGATATTTATTTGCTGTATCACTTATACCTAATTTACTTTTGGCAGCTGTAAGAGTGAGACTCTCAGTACTCTGCGATTTGCCCAAAGAGCTAAAGCAATCAAGAACAAAGCAATCATTAATGAGGAGATGCAAGAAGATGTAAATGTCTTGCGAAAAGTCATCGGGCAATTGAGGGATGAATTGCACCGAATGAAGGCTAATCAAGATCAAACTGGTCAAACTGGAGCTTATGCAACTGGATGGAGTGCAAAAAGAAGTTTGAATCTCCTAAGATTTAGCCTCAACCGGCCAATGGTGTTGCCTCATGTTGAGGATGATAGTGATGAAGAAATGGAAATAGTGGATACATGTGAGACAACGTCGTTAATCCGTGAGGAAACAAGTGCCTCAACTCCTGGTTGTGAAGATGCAGATGTCCATATGGAAGATGAATCGTCTGAAACTGCTGATAAGAATAAATCTAATGTCATAAGCCAGAGGATAATAGTGCATCCAGAGATATCTCCTGAGATCGAATCAGAGATGGCATCCGAGAAGGGTTTGGGTGGACAGCCTGTTCTAAAGTCACCCATTCCTAGTGTTTCACCCATAGTGACCAGTAGCAGGAAAAGTCTTAGGTTATCATCGACCTCAACTGCTTCACAGGGCAATTTCAATGCTGCAAATGCATCTATTGCAAAGCCTACCAGTAACATCCTTTTGAACTCTCAATCTACTCGCAAATTTTGCTTGGCTTCAGCCGAACAATTAGCTGCTACTCTCAACCATGGACTTGATATACTCCAGAGTCAGCGCCTTACTCCTGCAATGCGAAGATCATCATTTAGATTCTCTTGCATGCCAGCTGATTTTAAGGCAGTGGTACCTGTTGTCAAAGTTGATGTGGGTGTTCAAACTCTTTCTCATGATGAAAAATCAATTGACAAGGGCACAGGAGAATTCCTATGCAGTAAATGCATGAGTAGAATCTGTGAGCAAGAGGCCATAAATAACGATGATGCCCAAGATATGCAGCTAGTACCTATTAATGAGTCATCAATGCTTACATGCAACAAACTAGCTCCAAAAGTACGTGAGCCAGAGGCCGTAAATAACGATGAAGCCCAAGATATGCAGCTAGTACCTATTAATGAGTCATCATCACATACATGCAACAAACTAGTTCCAAAAGTACGTCATCTGGTTAATTGGTGCATGCTTTACATCCAACCATTTTCAAGGTTTCTTACGTTTGCTGTTCGATCATCTTTCAGGCAGTGGAAAAGGTTCTGGCTGGAGCTATCCGCAGAGAGATGGCATTGGAAGATATTTGTGCAAAACAAACTTCTGAGATAACACAGCTTAATCGTTTGGTAAGTTTGTCAACTAATCTAGAATACACTATTTCAATTGCAAATTATTTGATACAATTCTTCTTATTGAACATTTGTACAGGTCCAACAATATAAACATGAGAGAGAATGCAATGCCATAATTGGTCAAACTCGTGAAGATAAAATTGTTCGGCTTGAGGGCCTGATGGATGGAATATTACCCACTGAGGAGTTCATGGAGGAGGAACTCTTGTCATTAACTCATGAACATAAGGTACAATCATACATTTCTTGTAAGTCAACTGGAATATGGAAATATTATGCTATTGTGTCTAAACGTGAACTCATATCTGCAGATTCTTCAGGAAAAATGTGATAATCATCCAGACATTTTAAGAACACAAGTTGAGTTTAAGAGAGTTCAAGATGAATTAGAAAGATATCAAAATTTCTTTGATTTAGGCGAGAGGGATGTTTTGTTGGAGGAGATACAAGACTTAAGAGCTCAACTCCAATATTATCTGGATTCTTCACCAAAGATGCCAAAATGTGAAACCGCTCTTCTACAGCTTACATCCTGTGAGCCTAGAGTTGCTCCTGCACCTTCTGCTCCTCATATATCAGAGAGTCCTGAGGAGAGAATCCAATGGACTGAAGCAGAGAGCAAATGGATTTCTCTGGTAGATGAACTTAGATTGGAACTTGAAGCCAATCAGTCGATCTGTCAAAGACAAAAGCAAGAACTTGACATGGAAAAGAAGTGCTCTGAAGAGCTTAAAGAAGCAATGCAGATGGCAATGGAAGGCCATGCGCGGATGCTTGAGCAATATGCTGAGCTTGAAGAAAAGCACATTCTATTACTTGGCACACACAGAAGTATCCAAGATGGAGTTGAGGATGTCAAGAAAGCAGCAGTAAAAGCAGGGGTAAAAGGCGCTGAATCAAAATTTATCAATGCTTTAGCAGCTGAAATTTCAGTGCTTAAAGCGGAAAGAGAAAAGGAGAGGCGGCACTTTAGGGATGAAAATAGAGGGCTTCAAGCCCAACTGAGAGATACTGCAGAAGCTGTTCAAGCAGCAGGGGAATTACTTGTTCGGCTTAAAGAAGCAGATGAAGCCATGGCTGCTGCAGAGGTGAGTTTGGACTCACTTTACCAACATGATTTCCTGTCCACATTGATAATATTTATGTCTCAAGTCTTTTTAATAGCTTAGAAGGCTGCTTAACTAAATTGGATGAACGTAAGTTCAATCCATCTCTCAATTTGTCTTACTGGGGAAAAAATTGAAAAGTAAAAAATGAAGATGCTTCAAACCTTGTGTGGATTCCCATATGGTGGGTTACAACTTACTTTGCCTTTAAAACAACAATCTTGGGACCATCTCTAATTCATGTGGAAATTCTTATTCTCTTTTAGTGCTTTAGGAACTAGAAATTCAATACATCTCTCTGTTTGGCACAAAGGAAAAAAACAGTTGCTTTAGGGAACTGGTGAGTTTGGAGTGTATTCCTATCTTTCTGCTCAGGCATAAACTGTTCCATAAAAGAATTTTAACTTTTGATTGTGAATGCTCTTGAGGTTGTTGTTTGGGATTATATTTTGCAGCACTAATAGACAGCTGAGCAGTAAAAATATCCTGTGTCAATACATGGCTGACCATCAGGACTTCTTGCTATTATCAAATTGGACTTGCATAGTTTTGTAAATAAATGTTACACTTAAGTTTGATAATATTTCTATGGCCTCTTAATGTCCAATAGATTTTCAAATGATTATTATATAGTATTAATTCACAGGGGAAAGAATTCTTTTGGCAAGTCAAAATTAGAGTGTGTTATCAACCTCTGTGGTTATTGTTGTATTTCTAGTGAATTTGATGATCAGTTTCCTCTCTCATTGGTGTGCTGTGTTAGATTAACTGTCACTGCTGGAGTTCTCAACTGTCAAGGAAACCTGTTCCTTGTAATTGTCATTGAACAATTGCAAAGTTATCCTATTAGTTTTTACATATTTGTTGTAAACGTTATCTCAAAAGTGACATGAATATAAGAAATCAACATGCTTTTTAACATGCAGAAACGTGCTATAGAGGCAGAGCTGAAGACTGAGAATGCCTACAAAGAGATTGAGAAATTAAACAAGTTGCTAGTAGCCCCTGACATGCCTGAAGAAGATGAACATGCTGGTGTTGAAAATAATGGAGCTGATGATGATCAGAGATGGCGAGAGGAATTTGAGCCATCTTTTGGTGCTGAAGATGAGCCCCCATCATGGTTCTCAGGTTATGACCGTTGCAACATATAGAACTCATAAATTCTTTTTTCCAAGATGACATTACCTTGTCCTTGTGTGGTCCATTGTTGTATGTAACACAGCCTGTCAGATAGTATAAATAAAAAATGTATTCTAACGATTGCCAAATCAATTGAAATTTGAAATATGTTCATTTACTGCTTGTTGGTGTGAATTAGTTAGTTGGTTTTGAGTTGAGGGACAGAGTCGACCTGCTGCGATGGTGAGAGGGAGAGACAAGGCTTTTTTGGAACAGGAAATGCAATGTTTGTTTGGTATTTTCATAGTGTGGGGCCTGATTTGTGAGACAAATGGGACTTGTTGAGAGATGCTGAGATTGAACATATTTGTAGGTTTTTATGTCAATTAGATAGAGAGACCACAAATGAACAATGTCAGTTTACAAGCCATATCAATTGCTAGAACTGAGACTATTCGAGATGGAATTGTGTGGCATTGAATCGATATAGGATTAAAAAGACAGTGAGATTATAAATCGTAGGCTCAATTGCAACGATCGATCATCGGATTGTTGAAATTTTGCTAGTATATTGAAATAAAAGGAGTTTGTCAGACATTTGTTGTTTTTTATTAAATTGGCAGAGTTTGTTAAAAGCTCAATAGTCATTGTTACAATTGCATTGCAATCAATCACGAGTTCGTTAAAACTTATAACTCGGAAATACTTTGTAGTACATATTTTACTTGAACACACTAAAAAGAAAACAGAATCCTTTGACATTGGTTGAATTATTTAAATTGCAAATTTAACTCGTGTTGTATTTTATTCTAAACATCCCAACATGTCCGACCCCATCGCAACTTAGAGCATCCGCAATGGTCGGTAGGCCAGCCATAAGCCAGCCATTCTCTCCCCTGCCACGTCAGCAACACTAAAAAAACCACCTGCCACATCAGATTTAGGCCAGCCATAGGCCAGCCGCAATAAAAATAATTCAAAATATACTATATTTACGGAATTAAATTTACGACACATATACTGAAAAAATTCGTTAATTTTATTTAAATAAAAAAAGTACATTAACCAAAAATAAAAAAAATTACATAATAAAATAAAATCTGGGCTTCCACACACGAGCCACCGCCCCACTCTACTCCTCACTAATTTATTAAAAAATACATTAACAAATGTTAGTATGCTTTGAATCCATTATAGTTTGCCGCTAGCCGAACGGGGGTCTCGGTCCGGGGGCGCGGAGAGGTCCCCGGGCCGACGGTATGACATGTTTCTGTTTTAGGTCTTAAATTTGTATTGGGTCTAGCCCGTCGTCTGTGTGCCTATTTAAAAATTACATAATTAAAAAAATTCATAAAAAAACATTTAAAAAATACATTATATATTTTTTCAAAAAAAAAAAATTAAAAAAATTAAAAAATAGCGCTGGCCGATCGCTGGCCGATCGGCACGCCACAATGGCGGCCCGCGCATCGGCTAGCGCATCGGCCAGCGCAACGCGATCGGCTAGCCCACGCCGAAATTTTGGCCGATTTCCCGCTAGCCTACTCCAATGGTTTGGCTAGCCACGTCAATCGGCTAGCCGATGGCTAGCCTACCATTGCGGATGCTCTTAACCTAAGCTTCATGTACTAAAGCAGACTTTATATACAAAATTTTAAGAAATGTAATGGAAAGTAGTTGAAAAAGTTAGTGGTACCTAATGCTTTTATATATTAATTTTATAATAAAAATGTAAGTGAAATGAATTAGTGAAGTATAAAGTTTACAACCAAAATAGTAAAAATAAGAATATCAATTAATTAGGAATTGATTAAAAAAGAAATTGGTGCCATTTATTGAGGAAGGATGGAGGGAGTAACATCAATCTACGAACCTTTCGTAGTAGTTGTGGACCCTTTATTGGTTCGTTAGAGCATCCGCAACGGTGGCGTCCGTCCGTCCGTCTGTGCCGCTGAGCACGAGTTCGTCCGTCCGCCGCTGCAAGCTGTCCGTCCGTGCCAGCGGCACAGCGCTGCTCTTAGCTAAGAGCACGTCCGTGCCGCTGAGCAGCCCTACGTGGCGTCTTCTTATTGGCCAATGGCATAGCCGTTGACAAATTTGAAATTTCTTTTTTTAAAAAAATTCATAAATAATTCAAAATAATACCAAAAAATAAAAATAAAATTGGATTCCCAAAAAATACCGAGGTGTGCATACGACGAGGTCTCCCCCACGCCGAGGTGTGCATACGATGGTGAACGAGAGGATCGAAAGAAGATACACAATGCGCGATACAGGAGCCCACATTGAGCTACAAAAAGATCTAATCAATCACATTTGGGCGAAATTCGGCAACGAGTAGTGTGTCTTTTTAATTTTATTGATTTTAATTGTGTAATTTTTAATTTTTAGGATTTTAATTATGTAATTTTTAATTATTTTGTAATTTGTAATAGTATTTCGGGTATTTTTAATGCATTTTTAATATTGTGGAAATGTTTTTATTTAAATTAAATAATAGAATGGTGAGACCCTTGAGCTTGTCCTTAGCTAAGAGCACGGATGTGGATGTTGTGCTCTTAGCTAAGAATAAGGAGCAAAAGTGGGTTCGGGCACACTTCCGTACTCTTAGCTAAAAGCACGGATGAAGATGCTCATATATCCGGAGTAATTCATGTCAATAAATCCATTATCCACCATTGTTTTAACTTTTAAGAAAGTCTAATGTTCAACTTATGATATTTGCTTTGACTTAATTTATTGGTTTTTTAATTGATCGAAATCTTTTTTCACCAACCATCTTTGACTTAATAAATCAAGATATGATCCCTTTTCTACCATAATGTATAACTTAAACATTATCCTCCTTCCCTTCACCAATAATCATCTCATTTTGTCATTTTCATTCATTTACTAATAAATATCCTATTTATCTTTTTTACTACCTCACATTTAACTAACTTTATTTTACTCACATTTCACTATAAAACTAGTAATGGAGTAATATAGTACTTATATAATAATCAGACATTGTTGAAAATTCTGAATCCAAATGTGTCGAATGAGAATACTAAGAAAATGGTAGGACATATCCTTTTAAAAAAGAGAATACAAACTTGAAATTTTAGAAGTGTCTCTAAAAAAGGAAAAAAAGGTTGAAAGGATAGTAGTTTTTGTTTGAAAACATGATAATGTTGTACCTAAAAATAATGTTAAATTAGATATCAATACTCCTGCGGTATTTTAAAAAAATATCTCATTTTACTATTTTGGAATGTCGGTGACTTAAAATTTTATTTAATTTTCAATATTAGATAAACCATAAATGACAGTATCATTCAACTAACTCATTAGGGTCACGTTCTATTATAAAATCAATTTATAAAAGTTTGAGTCCACATTTCACTAACTAATTTCTCTATTTTCATAAAATCAAACAAAATTTTAAAATTTGTGTCGAGTTAAAATGAGACTACAAATGAAGGATGGAGAGAGTTGACTACAAAAATTTCCGATTCTATCAAAGTAGGAAAATAATAGAAAAAATAAATAAAACTATGTTGCAATTCATTTTGCCCACTCGCAAATTCGCCGTTTGCTAAAACCATTGGTAACACACGTTTATTAACCATCTAGTAGAATAAAAATCACCATTGAGGCATGCAACTTCCAATCTTTAAATAAAAAATTAAAACCATTGATTAGATAGTGTAAACAAGTAAACAGTAAAATCACAAGAAATAAATCAAATGTAATTTGGATTACAGCTCAATTTCAAGAAGACATTTGGTCCAACTAACAGCTGTTTAAAGTATGACAAATCTAATCTTGAAAAATTTTATAGTTTCCATTACATTCCCAACTATCAAAGTTGAAATTCAAAATTCATTAAATTGAACCATAATAATTGCACTAGATAAATGATTAATATGAATATCCACAAGGAGAAAAGGAAGAATATTGTTAAAAAAAAATTCTAACATGATAATTGTCCCTTCATCGTCTAGTAGTACTACTAACTAGTTTTGTTGTGGATACTTTTTTCCCCAAAAAATTGATAATCATATCAAAATACAGAGCAAGAAGCAATGAAGGGGAAGGCTCCATTTTCTGTCACCACTTCTATAGCTTGAAAAGGCTATGTACAGAAGCCACTCTCACTTGGGTCTTCAAATTGAATAGAAATCAAGAATGGTAGTATATGAAAATGAGTCCATCATAGCTCAACTTTCATTTGAGCTTTGGGAAGAATCCCTGCACATATTAACTGAACACTTATCAAAATTTCATTCTTTTTTGACATTCCACACCAAAATGTAACACACCTTGAAAGTTTTGCATCTGGCCTGGTCCGAATCCCATCTGCACAACGCTATGCAGTTCGTCTTCCCAAAACGAAGAAACCTACACAAGATCATATTAACACACAAAATTCTCATTTCTAAAGCTGGATCAAGGCTCAAACTACCACATACTTGAGAGGCACCAAAGTTGTCCATTTGAATCCGTTTGTTTCTCCCATTGCTAGGCTGGAAAGGCGGATCGTTCCCACATGGAGATGGACACGGTGAGTACAACGAGCCACGAGAGTGGAACATCTGTAGCATTACACTCAAATCAGCCCCACACTAGAACACAAGCTGCAAAAAAAGTTGATGATCTGTTTTTTCAAGAATAGTTTCTTGCCACTTACATCCTTGGACATTGGTAGTGGTTCCATGTTGAAATCCATTCTTGGATTAACAGTAGCCAGTTTCATCGAAAGGAAACATTGCCAATTAACAAACTGTAGAGACATTGACCTCAACTTGGTGGTGTAGAGACTGCACATAATTAATGATCTCATCAAGCATAACGGCTTTGCCACTAACCTAAACATAGCACCATTTATTTTTGCGAGAAGTGATTATCCTGAAAACTCTGAATCTGACCACAATACTACCTTATTGCAACCAGGTACAAGATGTTGCAACATTTTCATCCTCTTACTGATCTTCTCTCTACGAACCTAACCAAGTAACCAACAACATTTTAAGAAAGAGGCGCTCTATGTAAAAGTAAAAGTATTGTGTTAGTGTTGAAAGAGTGAATTTGATTAGTACTCTTTGAGCGAGGCTATGGGCGTGTGTAGACATGGATGTAGTCCTTAGGTGGTTCTGGAAGATGAGGTCTCTTTGTTTGGATGTGATTGGAAAGCGTTGAATCGGTTTTCACCAGCATTGCCATTGTTGTTGTTGTAGTTTGAAGCAGTTGGAGAGGAGACCATTGCTGACTCAAAGGGATCATTCTCCATTGAATTTGATGACGGGGTTTTGCGGAGAAAAGATCTTTCTTGGAACACAAAATGTGGAGCAGGAAAGGGTGATTGGCTGATTGCGTTTATGCTGATCATTTAAATAAACAGACAAAACAAGTGATGAATACTGTTTGTACTGCCAAAAAGGAAGGAAGTCAAGACACAAAGAGAATGAAAGAGGAAACAACAAGCTATGCTAAATCATCTTCTCTTTCTCTCTCTCTTTTTATTTTCCAAGGGCGAGAGGTTGTTGTATAGTATTTGCATCAATATGAATGGTTAAGATTCTTCAACTGAGAGTTGACAATAACTTAATATCAAACATCCTTTGTTACTCTGACATCATAAAAAAATTCTCATAAGTATTTAGGACAACACCAAGTAATAAACGTTTGGAGAAGACAATTGGTAGTACAGAGTTAGCTTAGTTATTATACAATTAAAGTTGATGTAGAAATACACTATAAATGTCTTCTCTAACAAATAAAGTATGATAGTATTAGATTATTGAACTTATCCAAAGTTTAAAGATGCGTACCTTTTTTAGTTCTTAATTAATTAAGCCAAGTCTTAAAATCCAAAATCATAATTCATAGGTTTTCGATTCAAATTATCATACAACGAAAACTCCTTTGTTTGCCGTAGAATAATTCACCAACGTTGAGTGCTCCCATCTTTCTATATTACTCCCTCCGTCCTCCATTAGGAGTAACACTTTGACCGAACACGGATTTTAAGAAATGTAAAAAAAAATTGGTTGAAAAAGTTAGTGGAACGTGAGACTCACTTTTTTATATTGATTTTATAATAAAATGTGAGTGAAATGAGTTAGTGAAATGTGAGGCCCACTTACTATTTATGGTAAAAATGAAATACTACTCTTAATTGGGGACGAACCAAAATGTAAAAATTAGTAACTCTTATTTGGGAACGGAGGGAGTACTACTACTACTAATATATTAAAAGCAATTTAAGACCATCATTAATTTCCTCCCTAATATTCTATGGGGAGATTTATGCAGTCCCCCACTTTCTCTCTTCTTTTTTTCTGCTCGATCTCTTCTTCTCCTTATTTGCTTATATTTATTTTATTAAACGTGAATTTAATGGATCGATAACGCGCCACTATAATTATTATGTACATCATTTATAATGCTTTAAAATAGGTAATTATTGCAACATTGATGACCCCTCACAGTAGTCCATAGTCCATACACAAGTCCAATGTTCACATTTAAAATTTCATGTATAAACTTCAAACAATTGTAATTTGAAACAAGACATTAGAAATTCGATTTGGTCACATACATACACAAAGTGAACGAGCCTTCAAATATATATGGTTCCATTATAGTCCAAATCTTTTCGTAATAAGACACAATTTAGAGATGCGAGTTGGGCTTAGCAGACGATTTCCAAATAGGCCCAACCTCTATATTGTCCGGTTCATGTCTGGCCCAATTAAACAAATAAGTAGGCGCTCACCAATTTTTCAGAATCAATTTTAGTGAAATGTAAAAGCTTAAAGAAATCTATGTGAAAATGCTCAAATCGAAATTTTTAATTTAATCAAAATGGCGGAGATAAATTTTACGAGTTAACACATGAGCAAAATAAAGAAAAAATCATCAAATATTACCCATGTCAGAAATATTTCAAATGTAAAATAAATTTAATGCAGCAGACAACAATATATGAATGTTCGAGAAAAAACAACAATATACTATGAAAATAGTAATTATATTGTCTGCAATTAAGATCAATTTTTAAAAAAATAATTAAAGAGAATCTCAACTTACGGTCTACAATAAAAGTCCATGACATTTGGATTTTAGATCAGAATCTTATTTAACTCGAACCAGTTTAAAAGTTCATAATTTGAAAGAATATAGTAAATTCAAATGAATTTAAAATATCAAAAAATTGATTATGAAAATCTTAATTTCATAACTAAATCTACAAAAAATCCAAATAAAAACTTTGAATATATTTAATTAGATATATTCAATTCAAGTTTTAACATAAAAATATTATTCAATACGAGTAATAATTTAAGAGATAAGTAGTAGTATATAGCATGAGTGATTTGGGATAATAAATTAGTATCTAAGATAGAAGAAAAAGAAATTGGATTGGATGCATCAGAAAAGTTGGAAGTGATTAATATTGGTAATTGAAATTAATTAAATTTTGGTGAACCCTAGCAGCATAATGATATTTGTTAGTATTAGGAGAATTACACAATAATAATAGGAGTAATAGATTATAGATGGAGGGGTAATTTAGCTTGAATTACGTTTCATAGGCCAATTGCTTTCACACACAACACGACTTGGTTTCTTCCGGGCCGGCGTCATTCATCGCCATTCTCTTCCTCCTCTTTTCTCGAAAACCCTCCTCCAGAAAACCCCCAATTCCTTAATTTCCCCGACCAATTTCCGATTTGCCGATAATGGCCGCGCCGGAGCTAGCTCAAACCGAACCGGAGGGAATTGAGGGAGTCCGGATGACGTGGCTGAATTGGCCGCGATCCAAGGTGGAGGCGTCCAAGAGCGTGATCCCGATCGCAACCTCAATTCAGCCGATCCGCCCCCATGTGGATCTGCAGATCCTGCCATACGCGCCTCTACGCTGCAAGACCTGCTCCGCCGTCCTTAACCCCTTCTGCCGAGTTGATTTCACTGCCTTTATATGGATCTGCCCCTTCTGCTTCCAGAGGAACCATTTCCCGCAGCACTATAACTCCATTTCGCAGACCAATTTGCCCGCTGAATTGTACCCCAATTTTCCATCGGTTGAGTATTTGATCCCCAATTACCAGAATTCGCAGAATTTCAACCAGGCTTCTCCGATTTATTTGTTTATTCTCGATACGTGCATGATCGAGGAGGAGTTGGAGTTTGCCAAATCGTCGCTCAAACGGGCGCTTGGGATGCTTCCCGAAAATGCTATGGTTGGGTTTATATCGTATGGCACGCAGGTGCAGGTGCACGAATTGGGGTTCTCGGAGATGTCAAAGGTTTATGTGTTTAGGGGATCCAAAGACATATCTAAAGATCAGGTCTTGGAGCAATTAGGCCTTTCTGTATCAGGGGGTAGGCGCCCTGGTCCCGGTATGCACAAGGGTGGTGGTGGTGGACCGAGCCCTGTGGCTGGAGCTGGGCCGGGGATCAACAGATTTTTGTTACCTGCCTCCGAATGCGAATACACATTGGATTCAGTAATATTTCTTTACTGTCATATGCATATTAAGTTTTTGCTTTGGACTTTGCACATCGAGTTTTATTTAGCAATTGAATTGTGTTGCAGTTGTTGGATGAGTTGTCCACAGATCAATGGCCAATTGCACCGGGTAATAGAGCATTGAGATGCACAGGAGTTGCGCTGAGCGTTGGCAGTGGACTTTTGAGTGCATCAACTGCAGGGACTGGTGCCAGGATGATATTATTAGTCGGAGGTCCATGCACAGAAGGTCCTGGATCGGTAAAGTTTTAATTTTTACATATAAGCTCCATATAACAAAAATTGGATGGACTGGTAATAACAATGGTCTTTGGCTTGTAGATTGTCTCAAAAGATCTATCTGATCCAGTCCGTTCACATAAGGATCTTGACAAGGATGCAGCACCCTTCTTCAAAAAAGCAGTCCATTTTTACGATGAACTTGGAAAACAGTTGGTCAATCAAGGCCATGTGCTGGACGTCTTTGCCTCTGCTCTCGATCAGGTTTGTATTAATTGTGCATTCACCATCATGCTACATGTGTTTTTGTGAAACTGAAGGAAATTGCTGGTTCAAAATTTTGCCTTTTCTGACCTCTCTATCATCTTTCTGGAGCGAGGTTTCATAGTGATAGTGAAGTGAGATTACATGTGCTGGGGATGGCAACTTATAACCTAATGCATATTTTAAGTTAACAGTAACACAATTGTATACAACATGCATTATTAGAATCATACTTGAAACCTTATATACTTGCCTATTAAACGAATGCTCCTATATAAAAATCGTCTCTCGCATTCCCTTGTATGGATATCCTAGCATGAATCTCGATGTTTTTAAGCTCCCCCAAAACCAGACTACATACCTAGAAATTGTTTTTATGCACAATTAGTGCATCCTCTTTTTCAACCATTATGATAAATGTGAAACATGGATGGTGGGTATATTTTCGAATTTATTTCCTGACCCATATTTAGCATTGCCTTGATTTGTTTAGGATTTGATGCATCTTATACCTTTGCAAGATTCCAATTTCAACCAATTTCCTTGATTTGTTTAGGATTTGATGCATCTAATACCTTTGCAAGATTCCAATTTCAACCAATTCTGGCTTTGCTTAACAGTGTGATTCTTCAGGTTGGGATTGCTGAGATGAAGGTTGCCATTGAAAAAACTGGTGGACTTGTCGTTCTGTCTGAGAGTTTTGGCCACTCTGTATTTAAGGATTCATTCAAGCGTATTTTTGAAGTTGGAGGAGAGCAGTCATTGGGGCTTGCATTCAAGTAAGTTGATACAAGAGTTAGAAGTGGTCTTTCCCAGTGGCATGTTAACAAAGCAAAGGAGGATGTACTATCTTTTGTTCTAATCAGCATTTTGCTTATTTTATTTATATGAATCCGGATTATGCCGTTTCTTGTTTGTTTCGTAGACTTGAACAATTATCTTAGAAATACAACCCTATTTCACTTAAGGTGAAATATTGCGTTTGTCTGGATTTTGAACCTGATTTGATGATGCATTGAGTTTTGTCTGTCAGAATGTTATGGTCATTTCTAAAATCTGAATTAATAATCATCGCTGCAAACTTCTAGTGGTACGCTGGAGATCAACTGCTCAAAGGATATTAAAGTCCAAGGAATCATTGGCCCATGTACCTCACTTGAGAAGGTAATTTATTTTAAACTCATCTTACTGGCTTAGTAATCAGTGTTAGACTCCAATTATAGTTCTGTTTGTGCAATGTTGTTTATGCTGTTACAGTGACTTGTCATCTTCTCGGAAACTGATGTGATGATCACAAATTTTTATGCAGAAAGGGCCTTCTGTTGCTAGCACAGTTATAGGGCAGGGCAATTCTACAGCTTGGAAGATGTGTGGCCTTGACAAAAGTACATGCTTAACGGTTTTCTTTGACGTTTCATCTAGTGAAAAGTCTGATCCTTCAGGACCAAGTTCTCAATTATACCTACAATTCCTAACTAGGTATGGGTGACCTTTATGAGTGCTAGAAACAGGACCAAAACCTATCAAAAGCATGTGAATGAACTTCAACTAGTGGTACCAACTTTTGTTGGTCTTTTTTTTCTTTATCAAAATTTTTCTACCAATTTTGTAATCCAAGATGGTAATCCTAGCTCTTCCCATCTTTGTGGAGATGGCTATTTCCATCTTATCAATGAGTATTCTCAACCTACAGATTGTGAGTTGTAATAAAATCTTTATTCACTTGGATACAGTTATCAAAGCTCTGATGGTCAGATGCGGCTAAGAGTCACAACTGTTACACGACGATGGGCTGTGGGCAATGAGGTTGGTTATTTCCTTTTTCTCCCAATATTTTTCTTATTGTTTCATTTTTCCGGGAAGATCATTTGATAAGAAAATGTCGTTTATATTTTTTTGAAAAATGCATCCGAGGTGCAAGCGTCTCTCTCAAGGACCTTTTAAGTTGCGTTCTTAGATAGAGTATTTGTAGAACAAACTAAAACATACAAAAAGAGTTCATAAAAGTGAAAATGATGGGAAAAAGATACCTCTAGATGATGAAGAGGAAGAAGACGAGGAGACATTTATTTATTGAAACTAGTCATTGTTCAACGTGTTGTTAGCATGTTAACATGTTTTAGGAAATTATTACTTGATTTGCTGTGCATATAGGAAAGTATAATTTATTCAATGAGTATAAGGTTGCATTGTTCCTTATGTTTACATTTTTAGCATGTGAATTAATCCTTCCTCTTGGGACAAAAAAATGGTTATGGTCAAATCTTTTCTGCGATGTTTTAATATGTAAGTGATTTATGTTCACTGGCTTCTCATGATTAAATGCATGTTGGAAATATGAGTTCATAGATTTGTGTCTTAAAACTATTTGATTTTAAACTTAGTTGTAACTTTTAAGTATAGTAAATGATTATGTTGGATCCTAGTCTTTCATATATTGCACAGTCCAAGTTTAACATTGAATATATCTAGCTATGCCTGAAATTCTTCCCCATTTTCTGTATGCGCAGGATTTAGTTCAAGGATTTGATCAAGAGGTTGCCGCTGTAGTAATGGCTAGACTAGCTTCTTATAAAATGGAAATGGAGGTAGTACATGTCTTATATCTTTGGCCTAAGAGTAAACCTGGATAATGGGTTTCTTCCACTAGGGCATTTGAAAAGTGAAATGTGTGAAATTTGTGTTATTTCTGCCTAATATTACTCCCTCTGCCCCAAGATATTTGATT
This sequence comes from Salvia hispanica, assembly GCF_029641045.1. NCBI lineage: Eukaryota > Viridiplantae > Streptophyta > Magnoliopsida > Lamiales > Lamiaceae > Salvia > Salvia hispanica. The sequence goes on along the minus strand of NC_142695.1, from coordinate 48,623,187 downwards.
GACTTATTTTTTGCACTCGTTTTGAAAAAATTGCAATAAATAGTTAGAGTGGATAAATAGTAACGTAAAGCGAGAATAATGTAGAGAAGCATCTTATCTACATTATTCTCGCTTTTACGTTACTATTTATCCACTCTAACTATTTATTGCAATTTTTTCAAAACGAGTGCAAAAAATAAGTCAATCAAATATCTTGGGACGGAGGGAGTATTACTTAACCGATAAAATGAAATGTGTGAAATTTGTGACAGATTGCTATTAAGAAAACAAATGGTTGTATTTTAGAGCAAAATAGCTTTGACAAAATGTCAACAGACTTACTAAGATGGACAGAAGATAATAATTGGGTTACCAAATATCATACATATGACTTTTATACAATTAATGAACACTATGTATAATATTCAGTTCTTGGTTAATAAATCTAGTTTGGTTTTATTATGAAATACCAACCCTTTGGTGATACATCCTTTTGATTACTTTTCCGATAATAATAATGTTTATATATGAACGTATTTAGAACTGAATCTAGTTTGTCAAGGGTAGAAAGAATAAACAATCAATCAAATTGGTGTTATAGAGGTTAATTTGATTTGATTCATATACTTTAATTGGTGAACATGTTTCAGGAAGGTTTTGATGCGACAAGATGGTTAGATAGGAATCTGATACGCCTGTGTTCCAAATTTGGGGAATACCGCAAAGAGGATCCGGCGTCATTCACTTTAAACTCCTTTTTTTCGTTGTTTCCTCAGTTCATGTTTAATCTACGACGGTCACAATTTGTACAGGTCATATGGTGCTCTCAGTGTTCAAGTTTCTTCTATAATTTTTTTAATATTTTGTTATAGTTTTTAATCACTCTAGTTTTCCCTCTCTCTAGGTGTTCAACAATAGTCCAGATGAGACAGCCTATTTCCGCATTTTGTTGAATCGTGAGACTATAAGCAATGCTGTAGTCATGATTCAACCATCATTGATATCATACGGCTTTGATTCACTTCCTGGACCAGCTTTGCTTGATGTTCAGTCCATTGCAGCGGATCGTATTCTCCTGCTGGACTCTTATTTTAGTGTTGTTATCTTTCATGGAATGACTATTGCCCAGTGGAGGAATATGGGCTACCAGAACCAGCCAGAAAATCAGGTATGTTTTATAAATTCTGCTCTTCCTGTTTGGTGAATGTTGTTACATTGAAACTCTTTAGGTAGAGAGCCTATTGTTTTCTCAATTGAATTTAAGCTTTCTGTCAATTTTGTGTACTGAAATTCAACATTTTATTTTATTTCCTGCTCTGGCTGTCTTTTAGTGTGGGTAAAATGACACCGAACACATAGAAGGGAAATCTTTTGGGAAACTGCATATTAGCTTATAATAGCTAATAAGCTTCTTTTGCTACGCAAACCAATTTTAATTCACGAGAGCATAGGAGTATGCTCGAACTTTCTGGAATTTTGATGTATTTCTCTAATTTATGAACTGGTCACTGATCTTCAAGTTCCTTTTCATGGAGTATTATTATGGCTAATAATGTGTATCGAGAAGACATCTTATCTATTCCATCCTGTTCTAAGAGCTCTTGGTCTTTTGTATTGTAACAATTGCAATTCCTACTCTAGGTTTGTTCATGCAGTTGTTTTCTTGTTCTTCCTGTTCCATTCCATAATTTTACGGGTCATAGCTTCATCTTTGCTGCACTACATTAGGGTGATACTGTGTTTCCACGTACATGAGAATTTTCATCTGATAAGCCTTCCTGCATTCCTAGGGTTTTGCTATGTTGTTACAAGCTCCACAGGAGGATTCTCAATTAATTCTCCGTGACCGTTTTCCTGTACCAAGGCTCGTGGTCTGTGATCAGCACGGTTCTCAGGTACTTAACCCCATGACATTATTTATTCTACATTTCATGTCTCAAATGTGTGTTTATGTAACTTATGTGAAACTTTGTTTTTTATTGATTCATCTTTAAACGTGTGGAAAATGTTTGCCACAGGCAAGGTTTTTGCTGGCAAAGTTGAATCCTTCAGCTACCTACAGTAATGCACAAGATATGATGCACCCGGGCTCAGATGTCATCTTCACTGATGACGTGAGTCTACAAGTTTTCATTGAACACCTTCAAAGGCTCGCAGTCCAAGCTTCTTAACAATGTTATACGAGTGAATTATGCCTCTTCTGGGTGTTCCTGTCTGAAACTATGCCTTATTGTCGTCCAATTGCGAGAATGAGGTTAGACCCTCACTGTTTGAACGATGAGTAGTTGTTGCTATTCCTTTTGGGCTCGAGTGGTCTCTTGCTTCATTGGTTCTGTGGTGCTCGCAGAATTTGTAACTTGATTAGTTATTGGATAAACTTCAGGGTATAGTTGTAAGTTAAAAAAAAATGACATTTTTGTGTTTGACCTAAGTTTCAGAATTATATATTGGTAGCCCCACCCCTACTTGAAATTTTTGTATTGAATTTGAGGATGTAATCTTGATGGAGGGTTTTTCTCATTTCTATTTGGAAGAGAGTGATTGTAATAATTTTTTGGTTTTACATGCTCTATTTTGATTTCTTGCTACGTTGCTGAGAATTAGGGAGTAGTGAAAGTATATGGAGATTCAGATATGTAGCGCTCACACTTTGGAAAACTGGAATAGACTTCAATGGATTCAGCATTCAGATTTTATATCAAATTAAGAACCGATTTGAAAATCCGAATTTTGAGAGAATATAAATTTAAATTGATTTAAAACATCTGCAAATTCTTATAACCAAAAAACATTACTTTTCATAATTCATAAAATAAATTATAAACATAAATTAGCCTCTGAATGAAACGCTAGTAAAATTTACGAAGCTCAATTTTCGCAGAGTTGATAAAAAGGTCATGTTTTAGATCTTTTTGAACAAACACTACAAAGTTTCAAAATAGCGTTACCAGAAACCAAAGAGGAGAGTTGTAATTCTTCAATTTTCTACTATTGGGTATAAGATTTGAAATGCACTTCATATTTAGCCCCAACAAAGGTTAATCCAGTAGCAACCTAAATAAATTGTCATCTCATATTTTCATATGAGAAGAGAGGTTCAAAAAGTGTGTTAAATAAGTTTAGCCCCGACCAAGGATAGTTCAAATAAAGGGAATTTGTCCATTACAAACATGTAGTAGTACTACTCCATTTTTGTAGAAATCCTCTAAGTTTAAATCTAATTCATTTTGCATGGATTCGGTAATGCGACGTGGTATTGGTTAATTGCAACCAACATTTTTTCATTTTATTAAATAAAGGAGCAGCTCACAATTGACCACAAATTAAAATTTAATGCAAGTAGATTTATGAGCAAAACATTTTAAATTGGTGGTTGCATACATGGCAGAATGAAGGACTACTAGTATTTAGGAACGAGTTCAGAATTTGATATTTGTTCGAATTTATTCGAAGCTTTGAATTTCTAAAAAATTCAAACTTATTCGAAATATACGAACATCCAACTTTCAAATCTCACCCATTCGAAAACTGACAAAAACAACTTCCCAATAAATATCCAAAAGTCAAATTCAAAAATGTAAATATTTATATAATTTGATTATTTGTAAATTCGAACGGCTCTGGACAATATTATCACACAAAAAAAAAAAAAAAAATACCCGATCAATTATCAATCAGAAATTTGGCCTCCCATCAGTCATGCACTGCTCACCTTTATGTCATCCATATTATTATTAAAATCACAAACTCTAGTCTTGAGTATTATTTGCCCTCCAAGTCACTAATTAAGATAAAACTCTAGTCTTGAGTATTATTTGCCCTCCATGTCACTATCTTAAAGTTATTAGTCGTATTTTTCAGAACATCTTGCGTTATTTTAGTCATTTTCTTTTATAATAAAAAACTTTTATTTTCTCTTAAACACTAGTACTCCTATTATTTGAAAATAACATAAGATATAATCATAGAAGTAAATAGTACATGTCACACGTAGGGATGTCAATCTAGCCCGAAGCCCGCGGGTCGACCCAAATAACCCGGTAAAATCATAGGGTTAGGGCCAGAAAATTGTAACCCAAATACATAACCGGGTTACACGGGCTGACTCGTTTGGGTCGGCGGGTTATGCGGGCTGGCCCGGGTGGGTTGCGGGTTAGCCCATGGGTTGAGCATTTAAAAAAAATATTATCAAATTTTGGGTTTATAAACTTATATATATGAAATATATATGGCATATGAACCTATATATGGTAATTATATCTTCTTTCTCAAATTAAAAGTTAGGGTTAAATGAAATATAGAGTATATTAATATCATAATATGTACTCGTATAATCATATTAAAGTCCATAGAAATTATTTTTTGACATACTTATTATCTATACTATATTTTTTAATTTCGTAGAATTTATTTTTGGGGTAAACAATTAAGAACGTTATTTAACTCCTTTTGAAATGCATGATTTCCATTTAATTGTCATTTAATTGTATTCATATTCACACGTGCTATTGAGCGATATGTTTATGTATTTTGTTTCAATTTTCAATAGCTATTATTTTTCTTCTCTTGATCACTTTGATAATACTTCACTTTACGACAATCTGTTTTTTTTTATAAATTAGAATATTGAATTGGATAGAAAGTAACAAATAATATCACTTCTGACCCGAATAGCCCGTAGGTTAGCTCGAAACCCGAAGAGTTAGGGTTAAGGCCAAAAATTTATAACCCGAAAAATCCACAGCCCGAATAACCCGCACCCAAATAGCCCGATAAACCGAATGGGTTGGCCCGAACCTGAGCGGGTTAGCCCAATTGACATCCCTAGTCACACGTATCATTTTCAATAAATAATTAGTGTTTGGTATAGAATCCCTCTTTAAATATCATAGAAGTTGTTTTCCACCTTCAGCTGATCAAAGTGAAGCAATGGAGGAAGATCGACCTATGAAGAAAATGGCGGAGGCCTTCAAAGAATTGTGCAACAGATTAAATGAGTTTCCCGAAGGCGAAGAAGCTCGCCTCGAACTCGCTCCGTTTGCTAACGCCTGCTCTCTCGTCTCTCCTCTCATCCGATGTCTCGGCGGCGCTTTCTTATTCGCTGATATCGATTATGTTTCCAAAGTAATTCATTTTTAACTCTAGCTTGTTTTTGTGAATTTAGTCTAATTGTCATTACAAGTTTTCAGTTTACTGATCAGTCTAAATTTACCAAAATTGCAATTGTTTATTGCCGTGTCTGTGTGCATTATTTGTGATCCTAAATATTTTGTATTAGCTGTTTTGATTGTGCCATAATCTTCTCTGGTTTTGTAACAGTATACTAGTATATGTTGGTAAGTTTTGCAATTTCGGTCATGTCATAGTGCATGATGGAGTATATTAACTTTGCTCCATCATCATAAGTACTTCGTTACAGATGTAAGGTTTGACCTATATATATCTTGGTATGTGGTACGTTTTTGCTCCATAATCATATGTCCTTGAAGCTAGTCGTTGATTCGCGATATATATAGGACTATGAGAGGCGATGTATGATTGGTGTTCGACACGGTTGCCTGATTTCTTGTACGATTCATTTCAGGTGATGGATCTTGTGGAGGCTTCAAAATCAGTATCTGTGCTGCCGGTGATGATAGATAACGATGTTAGATCTGATTGTGTGCGCACGGTCAGGAGTAACACGAGAAATCTTTTGAGATTGAAGCGTGTACTTGAGATGATGAAGGAAGATATTGTTTGAGCAAATCCTTTCTTCCGAGTATGTTAGTTGTTTCATGTTGTTTGTTCTGTACTTTCCATGTTGCGATTAACAGAGTAGAAAACGATCCTTTGGTGTAACGATGATATTGATTTTTTCATTGATAACTTATCTTGTAATGCTTCAAACCTTGTTGTCTGTAGGGGAAATTCCTTAAAGGATCCAGCTTTAGAAGCTCACTCAGCCTTTACTTCGTAGTTCGTACCATGGATTTGTCATTAGAAAAGACGTGACTGCAGGAATGTTTGATGCCATTCCCACCAAGGCAGAGATGTTAAACAAATTCAATGAAGATGGTGAGTTCTATTATGCCTACTACTTAATTAATGTATATGTTTGAATTAAACATGAACTGATAGAATCAATTATAAACTATTTTCCTCTTTCAGAAACTTCATCAAGAATTCTGATGCAGAACTTCATATCCTCGGCAGCTCAAGTCAGCGAGTATATCGAACAACTCCTCATCTCGAGAGGATTAGGAACTGAATGGTGAAATTGGAGGGATTAATTAGTGTATTCCCCAACATCTGATACTACTATGTTTGTATTTTACTGATTTTACTGCACTTGTATATTCAATAAGTCAAATCATACCAGAACTTACTAAGTTGTACTGTATTGGATATAGTATTAAAACTATGGGGAACATTGCATATATTTGCAGTATTTTGTGAAAATGACTTTGTTAGGTTTGAGTTACTTTTGCACTAATTTGATTCATTTTTGCCCCTTTTCATTCTTTTTGCCTTAAAGCACATTTTAGACAATTTAACTTCTCTTTTGTATTTCTCTCTATTTTCATCATTATTAATATTGTCTCCTTTTGATTTCTCCCTTCTCTTTATTCCACATACATATACGTGAGCCTGTGTTTTAACAAGAGAAACAAAATTGATCCTATTATTCCCATGAGAAGGAAATCGGAAGTATCCATCCAAAAAGATAAAGTACTAGAAGTAATAAATTGATCACTTGTCAATTTTTAGTTAAATTAATTGCAGTGTATTTATGAATATTGCAAATGATTTATTCTGTATGTTACGAGCATATCTACATTTGATATGTAGTATAAAATATATTTCCTTAAGTCGAATTATACTTACATTACAATTATAAAATACAATGAGAACAAAATGTTCGGCTACTTACAATTAATCATTAATGTCAGTAATTTTATATGTGTATGCAACACATTAATAAATTCTGAAATGTAGCAAAGTAGAGTTTTTCACCTTTCGCTATAAAATGAAATAATAATAAAAAAAAAAATATCAAAGTTATGATAAAATTGAATATTTCTAAAAGTTGCAAAACTAACTAGAATTTGATCAAGCATCATACTCCCTCCGTCCGTTAAAGATAGTCTCATTTTTCTATTTTTAGGCGTCCACGAAAAATAGTCTTATTTCCAAAAATGGAAAGTTGTTCTTATGCTTTATCCACTTTTTCTCCTCTCTTTTATATTTTATTTACTTTTTCTCCTTCTTTTTTATTTTATCAATTTCTTATTAAAGTTTGTATCGTCCATTTATGTACCTATATTTTTTGGACAGAGAAAGTAATATTTTTTTTTGATTTGCCATTTTTAATCAATACTATTGCTCTCGATGGTTTTATAGAGTAAATATTTTAGTAAAACTGTTTTAGCTATTTTTTATATCTCGTAGTAAAAATCCAACCGCGTCATGAATAAAGTCAGCTTTGTCACATTCTTCTCTATAAAAACGTTAAGTTTTCATAATTTTAAAAAAATTATAAGTAAATATTTTTATCTTCATTAAAAATTTATAAATTCATCAAATAATTTCAATCCATGTATCAAAATAAACATATTATTTTGCTTATAACATTATTTTTTCCCTATCTAATCTAATCTTCAGAATTAAACACTTCTAATAGAATATCTATAATGTTTTCAACCAAACATTACATCATTTCACACAATTAAATGATGGATTAAAATCTAACTCATTTTGTACAGATTCGGTGTTAAATAGAATGTCGAGGCTTCAGAAAGCGACATGCTATTTGCTTGCAAGTAACTGTTTTCATTTTAAATAAAGTAGAGGGAACTTCTTTTTTGGTCCACGAATTTTGCTAAAGTATCATTTTAGGTCCGTGAACTTTGAAAATATCATTTGAGGTCCATTAACTATGGGATAATATCATTTGAAGTACTCTTTTACTATTTACAAGTTTTTCTGGACGAAAATACCCTCAATACCTTAAAGGATATATATTTTTAATAAACTTATCATATACTCATATTTTTTATAAATATCTTTACAATATATTTTTGACGATTTTTCTAAATATAATTTGACCTTCAATATTATCACATGCAAGTTAAATTGCTTCTTCAATTATTTATATTAAAGAACTTTAAAATTGAATATAGAACTTCTTTAATAATATAAAAATTGAATAAGGATTATTTCTTGCATGTCACAATATTAAGTGATAATATTGAAGGTCAAATTATATTTACAGAATTCATCAAAAATATATAGTAAAGATATTTATAAAAAATATGAGTATATCATAAGTTTATTAAAAATATATACCCTTAAAAATATTGAGGGTATCTTCGTCCAAAAAACTTGTAAATAGTAAAAGAGTACTTCAAATGATATTATCCCATAGTTGATGGACCTCAAATGATATTTTCAAAGTTCACGGACCTAAAATGATACTTTGGCAAAGTTCGTGGACCAAAAATGATGTTCCCTCTTTAAATAAAATACATAGTTCACTGTTGACGACACAATTTGATGCAAATAGACTTATAAGCAAAACATTTTAAATTGGTCGTTGCTTTTCGTTGTACCTAGGCCTTTCACCAGGGCATATTTTGATGGTTTAATGAAAATTCACCAGGGAATGAATTAGAACTAGTATTATTTTTATGGTTAAATGAAAATTCGAACATGAGACCTTTGGCTTGGACTTAGGCATTATTACTAGGGATGTCAATCTAGTCAGAAACCCGCGGGCTGACCCGAATAATTCGATAAAATCATAGGATTAGGGCCGAAAAATCGCAACCCGGATACATAATAGGGCTACACGGGCCAACCCGTTCGGGTCAGCAGGTTATGCGGGCTGGCCGGGGTGGGTTGCGGGTTAGCCCATGGGTTTAGCATTTAAAATAAAAATATAATTAAAATTTTGGGTTATATACTTATATGAAGTATATATGGTAATTACAATATTAAAAGCAACATTGATATGAAGTGTATATGGTAATTACAATATTAAAAGCAACATTGATATGAAGTAATTATGTATTCTCTCTCAAATTGAAAGTTAGGGTCATATGGATTATAGATGTTATTGATATTTACTCATATTAAATGCCGCATTACGTCTTTCCTCTCGAAAAGAATGATCCGGTCGAAGCTTCAAAAGTTATTGATGTAGAAGAATGTCATTCAACTTTATAGAATTTATTTTTGACACACTACTATCTATACTATCTTTTTTAACTATCTATAATTTATTTTATGGGTATATAATTAAGAATGCCATTCAACTCCTATTAAATGTCTGATTTCCATTTAACTGTAGTCAGATTCACGTGCTCTACTAATTAGCGATATGTTTATGTATATTGTTTCAATTTTCAATTGTTATTATTTTATTTCTCTTTATCACTTTGACAATAGTTTACTATTTGTATGATCTATAGTATTTTTTTTATAAGTTAGAATATTGAATTGGATATAAAGTAACACATAAGATCACTTTTGGCCCGAATAGCTCGTGGGTTAGCTCGAAACCCGAAGATCTAGGGTTAGGGCAGAAAATTTATAGCTCGAAAAATTCACAACTCGAATAACTCGCACCCAAATAGCCCGACAACCCGAGTGGGTTGGCCCGAACGCGAGCGGGATCACATCCCTAATTATTACCCTCTATACCGTTTAGCCAACTCACACATACAAAGGTTCTTTTTTTTTTTTAATAACAAGAAGAGGGCGTCGCCCTAAAGTTCAAACAACGCCCCTACATTGGGCACATACGACCGTGGGTAGTCCCCATCCGGTCATTCAGCAACAAATTCATCGTCTCACTCGGTGCCTCGTCAAACACCACTAGCCCAGGCTGCATGTTCACACCCAAATTTGCCATAAAGTCTGCAACTTGATTACTTTCCCTAAACACATGAGCAATCTTCACATTCCACACTCTTTGCATGATACCTTTTATATTTCTAGCAAGTGATAAAGCACTTAAATCCGATTTCGTGTCATTAAGCACGTGAACAACTGTCATTTTATCACTTTCCACAAGTATATTTCTAAGCCCCCTTTGCCACGCCAACTTAAGCCCATCATATATTGCCCATAATTCAGTTTGCACTACCGAGCTTCTTCCCAAGTGCCTTGTGTAGCCCAACACCCACTCTCCAGTTGAATCACACAATACCCCTCCTGACGCTGCACGTTCAGAATCGTATTTCACAGCCCCATCACAGTTTAATTTGCACCACCCATCCGGGGGAGCATGCCATTGTACCTGCTTCAACACCTTATTTATCGATTTGGTTAGCTTAAGTTCATTACTATGTACCGATCTCGCCCAAGCTCTACATTGTGCCATTGTAGCGTACGATGACACAAGATCTCCTTGGAACACTAGCTGATTTCTATTTTTCCATAACCTTCAATAAATCATACCAAAAATAGTGCTCCAGCATATCTCACCATCAATCTCATAACATTTCAAATTATCCATCAACCAATTATCCAAATTCATTGTAAGAAATTGATTTAATTTACCTCGAGGGACGATAGATTCCCACACTTTAATCGCATTTGGGCACCCTCTAAGAATGTGATTTAGGTTCTCTTGGGCATCTCCACAAGCGATGCAAGCAACATCAGTTGCGCAATGTCGTCGACACCTCTCCACATTAGTCATTAGCCGTTTTTGTAAAACCAACCATAAGAAGTGTCTTATGCGTTGCGGCCCTTTATAATTCCACGCCAATGCCCATTTCTTATCCATATTGTCCCAGGAGTGCTTGCATACAGATTCGTATGCACTAGCCACTGATAGCTTACCATTCTTCTCCCATCTCCAAATACATAAATCAGCCCCAGCTTCCTCATATGGAGGTCTAATACCAGCAATTACGACAGCTGCTTCCGACGAGATGAAATGTCTGAACGCGCCCCACTTCCACTCACCATGATCATCCAGCATTTCCTGAGAATTGGAGAGCAGTGAAGATATATAATACAGATTTGTAGCACTCACACTTTGGATAACTAGAAATCGACTTCAATGGAATGAGCATTTGGATTTTGGATCATATTTATGTCTAATCTGAACCGATTTGAAAATCTGAATTTTGAGAGAATATAAATCTAAATTGATTCAAAATAGCTACAAGTTCTTATACCCAAAAAATATTTACTTTTTCCTAATTAATAAAGTAAATTATAATTATTTTGATCTTCATAAGAAATTTATAAATTATATCGCAAAATTTCAATCCATCAAAATAAACATAAATTAGCTTATACGTAGTATAATTTTTTCCTATCTAATCGTGTTCTCGAAATTAATCGCTCTTAATAGAATATCTAAAATATTTCCAATCAAACTTTACCTCATTACACTTAATTAAATGATGAAGTACAACTAGGGATGTCAAATGGGCTGGGCCGACCCAGCTCAGCTCGGACCCGGCCCGGTATGGCCCGACCCAGGCCCGGCCCACCAATGAAACAGTGCGGGCTTGGGCTGGGCTCAGTAGATTAATCGGGCTCCAATTGGGCCTTTTTACAAACCCAGGCCCGACCCAGGCCCAAGCACAGTCAAAGCCCAGCCCAGGCTCAGGCCCAAGCCCGGCCCAGGCCCGACAGAATATAACTTATGCACTTAATTTTATATTATTAGTTATTTCAATAGAGTTATCTCTGCATACTTATATCAATCTTATGTGTATAAATATATTGCGTGAATATATGTATCATGTACATGAGTGAAGAGTGAATATTATTAATACATAATTACATACCCAATAACCATATCCCGTAGTTAATTTATTATTAGAATGATTATGAAGTATTATATTTGTATATTTGTTTTCTATGATTACATAGATTAGTCATTGACTTTTTTAAAAAAGTGCATCCTAGAATTGATTGTATAACGTGTTATAATAATTTTGATTTGCATAATTATAGAAATTAGTTGTCAATGATTTATCTCAATCAAATATAGTTCCATAAATATAATGATTGATTAGTTATTTAGATGTATATAATATATGTGTATGTATATGAGTATGAAAATTGATTGGATATATGTATTTGTATATTTCATGATAATCATAGATTTTATTAATGAAATTATGTAAAATAATCAATTAATTTAATTACTCAACCTAAATAAAAACTTATAACAAATATATTTCCATTTTGATTTGCATAATACTAATAAATATTAATTGTTAATTGATTTGCATAATTATAGATATTAGTTTTTTATAGATTTATCTCCATTAAAAATAGTTCCATAATTATAGTATTATAATTCTTAAATTTGTGGGTATTTATGCGTGTGTAATTTATAAATATAATACACAAAATTTGTGTGAATATATAAAACTTCATGTATGCAAAATCTTGATTCCTTGTTTTGTGGGAATATGTATTTATATACATCATTAGTACTATTCAAGTAGAGATTAATATTATTTAATTAGCACAATAAAAAATTTTGAATTTGACCCAGCCCAGCCCGGCCCGGACCGGCCCAGCTCGGCCCACTTACCAACTGGGCCCGGGCTTGGGCTGGGCTCATTCTATATATGAAAACCCAGGCCCGGCCCGGCCCGGCACAGACATGGGCCTGGGCCGGGCTGGGCCGGCCCGACCCACTTGACATCTCTAAGTACAACTTATTTCCTCACAATACCCAATACACATTTTCGCAGGGTCGATAAATTGTTTTCTCTTCATGAATAAATACTCCAAAATTTTAAAAATACTTAACCCGAAAGCAAAGATGAGAGCTATAATTCCTCCAATTTCTACTCCTGGTGTAAGATTTGAAATGTACTCTTCACATTTATTTTAAATAATTATTAGTAATTACAGAGAAAATGGATGTATGTTGAATAATTTTAGCTCCAACAGAGGTTAATAAAAAAGCATCCCCATCCGTACTCTTAGATAAGAGCACGGAAGTGGGTCCAGACCCAGTTTTACTCCTTGTCCTTAGCTAAGAGCACAACACCCACATCCGTGCTCTTAGCTAAGTACAAGCTCAAGGGTCCCACCATTCTATTATTCAATTTAAATACTCCAATTATTAAAAACATTTCTACATTTTAAAAATACATTAAAAAATAAAAATTACATAATTAAAATCCTAAAAAATAAAAATTACATAATTAAAATACTAAAAAATAAAAATACATAATTAAAATCCTAGAAAATAAAAAAAACACATAATTAAAATCCTACAAATTAAAAATTACACACGTGGAAGACTAGTCCTCTAACCCCAATTGCCTCTTGAGACCCCGGATCATTTGCTCATGTGTTGCAAAGTGATCCGGAGTCATCTTAGACGTATCGTTCAAATAGAGTTGACCCAAGAGGGTCCACAACGAGTTGTTTGGGGGTGGAGGAGGCACAAAGGGAGCGGGGGCGGCTAGAGTCGGGGCGCGACGGCGGGTAGCCGTCGCCTTCTTCCTTCCTTGCGGTCGGCGGGAACTGCTCAGGCCAGCGTCGGGGCTACCCAAGTTAGTTCCGGCAAGCTGGGTAGCCACATCATCGGAGGCGCCGTTGGATAGGGCTACCGACCTCGACCGTTTGCTAGAGGAGCTGGAGGAGGATACTACTACGCCGCCCCTATACTTCGGATGTCGGTGCCCCTCCTGCCAACAATCGAGGTACTTGAACAGTATAATCTCCAAGCTTTGGTAGGTCGCCAAGGCGGCACTGATGATGTCGAGCTCGCTCGTGCCGCTCCCCGCCTCCCGCTCTTCCTGTTGGAAGTACCCCTGGAACTTACCGATTGCCAAGTTGCATCTGTAGACGCAATTGCGCATCATACTCTCATTGCGATAGATGGTTCCCGCTGACCGGGTTTCATTGTAAGGCGAGTGATGCGCCACCAATACGTATCCCCGGTTTGGTTCGTGCCAACGTCCGGATCTTCGGAGACTGCCAAGTAGGCTTTGAACATCGCCATCATCTCACTCGGAGTGTACGGGGTGCCGGTGCCACGAACATGAGGAGTAGGAGTAGGAGTAGGAGTAGGAATAGAAGTAGGAGTAGGAGTAGAGCTGCTCCTCCCTTCCGATCCGGGTTCGGGTGCCCACCCGAACCCGGAGGCGTTTTGGTCGTGCACCGGGTAAGGACGGTAGCCACCTGAAAATTGCGAACTTTGGGTTTGAGGAGGGACCGTAAATTGCGTTTCCGGACTAGGGAATTCGCCGGAGTCGAACCAATCGTGGTTCCAACCGCGATTGTCGGAGGGGTGATCGCCGGAGCCGGACATTGTGTAGTGTGGTGGGAATTTAGATGAGAGAATATGAGAAAAAAGATGAGTGAATGTAGATGATAGAATAGATGAGAATGTGATTTTTTTGTGTTGAAGTAGGGGTATTTATAGATGAAAATGTGAATTTTGGGGGAAAAAAAATTGAAAAAAAAAATTAAAAGTGGGTAGAAAGCGGATATAATTTTTTGGGAAAATATTTTTTTTTATTAAAAACATTTTTTTAAATAAATTTCAAATTTTTTTAAAAAAATAAATAAAAAAATTGAATTTTCCAACGACTATGCCGTTTGCCAATCAGAAGCTGCCACGTAATGGTGTTCAGCGGCACGGAGGACGAGCTTCAGCGGCGGACGGACGCTGCCTGCTCAGCGGAACGGATGGACTGACGCCAAAAAAATCACCGCTGCGGACAGCGGCGGATCCAGGTGGGGTCGAGTGGGGTCGGCCGACCCCACCACCCTGCCCTGGAGTGCCGCCGGAAAGCTCCTTTCTTCGACCTCCGACCCTATGGCGTTCGCATCTCCGCCCCCACCTTACGCAGTGTGAGATGAGACCGCACATAGAGAAAGAAAGAAAGTGGGGCGGAAGTAGTCCAGAATCTGGCTGCGGAATCATGGCGGAGGCGTTAGATGTCGAGGAGGCGGCAATCGGCAGAGGAATTTCGCCGGAGAGAGAAAAGAAATGGGTGTTTGGCAATATGAGTGAGGATTGAGACGGAATTTGTCATTATTGCTTTTTTTCCAATACTCCATTTACCTAGGGACCTAGAATTAAATGACATCATTTGCTAAATTTAAAAGATTAGTGATCTTGAATTATGTAATCTAATTGTAAAATGGCCTTTGAATTTTCCTTTATTTATTATATTAGTTCTCAGAATTACATTGAATGTGTATTCTCACATAATATTTTAATTATTGTTACATGTATTTTTTATATATCACTAAATAAACACGTACCTATATGAAGTAAATATTTTTTAATTTTTTCTAATTTCAGTTTTATAATTTAAAATTTCAACCTTATTATTTATATTCAAATTATTTTTAATTTTAAAAAATTTGGAATGTTACAAAAAAGTATACTCATTTCATCCCGCTATAAGCGACTCGTATATTCTATGGATGTCCCAAATAATATAAGTCTTTTTTTGGAAAAATATAACATAATTATTCGTTTACTTTATCTTTTTGCTTCTTTGCTTTATCTCATCTTCTATTTTATTTTATTTTACTTAATTCTTTAAACATCATTTTCTTAAATCTGTATTCAAAGGGTGCGACTAAGGGAGTATATTGTTTTAAGAATATCCATGCTCGCATAAATGATTGATATTAAAATATATTTTTAAAAAATAATTAATATAAATATTATTTAAATATTTATAATGTGGTTCGAACCCACGATATTTTATTTCTGGATCCGCCATTGGCTGCGGATGCTCAATGAGGTCTCATGCCATCTCATATGAAGAGAGAAGGTCAAACGAAAAGCGTGTTGGATAATTTTAGCCCCAACTAAGGCTAATTAATTCAAAGGGAATTTGTCCATCACAAACATGTATAGATTCATTGTTAATTGAGGAATGGCAAGGCTTCAGAATGCGACATGCTATTTGCTAATTGCAAGTAACAAATTTTCATAATTAAACAAAGTACTAGTAGTAGTAGTAGTTCACAATTTCCACAAAATTTAATGCAAATAGAGTTATAAGCAAAACATTTTAAAATTGGTGGTTGCTTAATTACGTTGCACCAAGTCGTTGGCACCAGGTCACACTCAAATATGAAAGCATGAAGATCTGGATCAATTTTTTGTCGTTTGAAATTTATTCGAAGCTTTAAATTTCTAGAAGGAAAAAAAAAATCCAAACTTAATCGAAATATAAGAGCACCCATTTTTTTTAATTAAGTCTAACCCCATTCGAAAAATTGAAATAAACCCTGAACCCCAAAATCCAAAAATATTCTGAAGTCAAATTCCAAAATTTTAATACCATAATTAATTTTATTTTATTTGACCTATATTTTATATTTGCTCGCCACTCTGTCATCTCTATAAAAACCACAGACTCCATTCTTGAGTGTTCAAGTCATTACATGGGCCACACTAGCCGCTTTTATATGCTTAATTAGTTGGTCCCATAAAAATAGACTTTCATGATAATACAAGAAGTATAGTAGTAATAGGAGATGAAGATAAGAGTAATTGAACTAGCATAGCGGACCTATCTTATTCAGAGTGTAATATATATCTGGTGAAAATATTTAAAAAAAATAGAAGTTAGACTAATTTTCTGGGACGAACTAATATGAAGCTATTTTTAGAAATAGAGGAAGTATTTATAATAAGTTGCTACTTTTTGGTCCTTTTATATGATTTTTTTTAAAAAAATTATTTTATTTTGTAAAATTAATAGCTTTGTAAAACTAAATTCCTTGACCGTATTGTTTAAATTATATTGAGTCATTTTTTCTTTTATACTAATAAATTTTTTATTCTTTCTCACATTGTCATATCTTTTCTATATTATTCTCTTTCTTACTCCATTTATTCATTACTTAATTACTCAATCTGTCCATAAAAAATAGAGCACAATTACCATTTTTGGCCGTTCACAAAAAATAGAGCACATTCATTAATGGAAAGTTTTCAACAAATAATAACCTTATATTACATCATTCCACTAACACCACTTATCATTTACTTTTTCTCCTTCTCAGTACTTTTTTCCTTTCTCTCCTCCTTCATTAATTCTACATTAAAACTCGTGCCATACACAAACTGCTCTATTTTTTTGGGACGGAGAAAGTATTAAACACTACTCCTTTAAATTTTATATTGAAAATAAACAATTTAATTAAGTTAGTATAGTACTACTATTAAATAAATAAATGCTACTAGTAGAAGTAAATAAGTACTAATATTAGTAGTAGTGTATACTTATTTATCTCTTGAAGTAAATAAATACTACTAGTACATGTGACACGTATGATCGATAAAAGTCCTTTGAAATAAATAAATACTACTAGTAGTAGAAGTAATAGTATTACAAAAATGTGTATTACATGTCAAACCTATGATAATTTATCTTTTGTAAATAATTACTAGATGTATTAGTATGGAGTAATTTAGAATCCGTGTGTATATATATGAGAAGAAGTTGTGTTCCACTTAGGCCAATCAAAGTGAAGCAATGGAGGAAGGTAGACCGCTGCAGAACATGGCGGAGGCCTTCAAAGAATTGAGCAACAGATTAAATGAGTTTCCCGAAGGTGAAGAAGCTGGCCTCGAAGTCGCTGCGTTTGTTAAGGCCTGCTCTTCCGTCTCTCCTCTCATCCGATGTCTCGGCGGTGCTTTCTTATACGCTGAGATCGAATATGTTTCCAAAGTAATTAAAATATCGTTGATTTGTGGATTTAGTTTAATTGCGATTATTAGCTGTGATGATAATTTTACCAAAATTGCGATTAATTATTGATTGCTATGTGTGTACTGTTGTATTGTTGGACGAGAAGGTGAAGGATCTTGAGGAGGCTTCAAAATCAGTATCTGTGGTGGCGGAGATGATAGATGAGGATGTTAGATCAGATTGTGTGCGCAAGGCCGGGAGTCACACAAGAAATCTTTTGAGACTCAAGCGTGTACTTGACATGATCAATATTTTGTTTGAGAAAATCATTTCTACAGAGTATGAAATTAAAAAAAAGTGATCATTATCATTATCATTATCATTTCATTCACTAGATTGTTGTGTGTAGGGGAAATTCCCTAAAGGATCAAGCTATAGAAGCTTTCTCAGTCTTCTCTTCACACCATGGATTTACCATTAGAAAAGACGTGACTGCAGGAATGTTTGATGCCTTTCCCACAAGGGCACAACTCTTAATCAAACTCAATGAAGATGGTGAATATGTTCTACTATATATTATGCCTCTGCACATCTCTTACTTACTATGAACTGATAGAAAATCGATTTTCCTCTTTCAGAAAGTTCATCAAGAATTGAGATGCAGAAGTTCATATCCTCAGCAGCTCAAGTCGGCGAGTACCTTGACCAGCTCTTCAACACAAGAGGATTAGGAACTGATTGGTGAAATTGTACGGATTAGTATACTCCACTTTTTAACATCTCATATATGTATCTCATACTACTCCTACTATATGTTTGTATTTTACTGCCACTTGTATATATTCAATAACTCTTAACATACCTCCACTTCATTACTACGTTTTATTTCATACAAGACTATGGAAACATTGACGCCTTTTGGTTAAATCAAATTCTATAGATTAATACTTAATATGTAACTGAAAATTTTAATGGTTCAGCGAAACACCCTTGTCAATCATTATTTGCTATGCGAACAAAACATCCGGCAACTTAAACGACATTGTTTAATATATACTTATCGGTCATATCTTTAATTTTATATATGCACTCGTCACATAAATAAATTCAGAAACATAGCATGCGAGAACTTTTCATTAGATAATTGAGAAAAATATAAAATTATACTAATAACCGATTTCTAAAAATTATATTTGACCAAACATATTGCTATTTATAATTTAATATCTTTAAATATTTATGAAAATTCGTAGTAAGTGAAAATCCAACCACCTCACACTGAAAGTCAACTCTCTGTCCCTATCGCATTCTTCTCTACTATAGAAAATGCATGGATGTTGAATAATTTTAGCCCCAACCAAGGTTAATCCAAAAGCAATCTAAAATGAGGTGTCATATCATGTGAGAAGAGAAAATCAAACAAAAAGCGTGTTGAATAGTTTAATTTAGCCCCAACAAAGGCTAGCTAATTCAAACAAAGGGAATTTGTCCATCACAAACATGTAGTACTACTATCTCCTATTAATTCTTTGTTAGTGAGTAGTATGGCTCTTCTTTTATTCTAAAAGAATAAAAAAATTCCAAACTTAATCGAAATATACGAACATCCACTTTTTTTAAGTCAAATTCGAAATGTAAATATTCTAATTCAATTTAATAAAATTTGCTTAATAGTAATTTCTATATTACTTAACTTTGCATAGTTAATTTCTATAAAAATACATACTCGAAGTTATGTCCTCACCTTGCGTAGTTCGTCAGAGCTAGTTTGGTTTGAGGTGATGTTACCTTGGAGACGAAGCCGTTTTTAAAAACATCTATATGGGAGCATTAAGCAACTTGGTACGTAGTACAACTTTCTATGAAACAGAATTCATGTGAATACTAAATAGAACCATAAAGTATATATTATGGTAAATTATTTTGACAAGCATGCATGATGTGACTAAATCTTGATGGGGTCGACTAGCAATGCAACAATATGAGGCTTCAAAAGCTTATGGGGATGAGTATATCCATCTTCATTGTTCTTGTAAGTAACATCGACTAAGCGTTCCATATTGATTATTATGTTCATAAGAATATCCCTCGACTTGTCACAAAGATTCTCCTGGTTGCTATCCTTCCAAGCAGTTGTAGACATTTCAGCAAATTTGGCCATCGCCTCTTCTTTCGTCGCACCATTCTCTTTCATGTAGCATTCAATGCCAGTAGCAACTTGACCTCTCTCCTTCTCTGTCTCATAGGTAGCTATGTCATCAACCACTCGACACACTGTGAGTGCGGCCACCAGCATTTTAGGCTTCTTACTTAGACATTCGAAGTCGTCTTTTATAGCTGATTGTATTCCTAGAAGAGAAGTGGTGGCGATATAACAGTAGGTGCAAGTAATGAGAGCAATCTCTAGGTATTCCTCAAATGGTGGCAAGTATCCCTCTATAAACCACTTCGCTTCCACATAGTAGCTCCTCACCACTTCCTTTAGCTATACATGCATACCAATCACCAAACATTAGATGCATAAAATTAAAATCTTACTACTACTATATTAATGATAGTAATAAAAAGAATTGTAAAAGAGTAAAGGGCTAAGAAATTATACTGATTCTATGGAATAGTGCACTGCGTAGGATCGATCTTCCTTGGCCAATTCCTCTTCGATTTGCTCAAAGAGTTCCAAAACAACTTTGTAGAGAGGTCTCATGTACTCGGGGAGTCCATCGATTTCTCCATAATCCCACCTAACCAAGAAGCTTTTTTTAAAAAGAACAAGTTATAATGCCTAATGTTTCAATTTTAGTCTTAGGTTATAAGAAACGTTTCAAGCTTGACGAAATCGCCATTAGATAGTAGGAGACTTTAGAAATATTCTAAAGACATATGAATTTCGTTGGGAAATTATATTTAGGCCATTTTGAACCTGACCCAAAAAGTGAGATAAAATGTTAAAACGATTTGACAAAATTGAATAGTTATCAACTATACGTGTAATTGAAAATTCGGGACTTACCTCTGTATTGCCTTAGTGAAAACATCGAGTTCCTCGATTGTACCATAAGAGTCGTATGTGTCATCGAGTAGAGATATCATAAGAATGGTCTTGGTGAGCATGATACGAGCACGAGAATATTGCGGCTCATGGTACACTCCCATAGCCCAAAAGAAACACTCCACCACTCTATCCCTTGCATAAGGAAGTTTCGAGATAATGCCTATTTCTTTCCACCACCTACAAAATTAAAGATAATTTCTTGCATTAATTACTCAACCCCTAATATCACGTAATTCAATTCAATCTAATTCTATTTCATCGACGAAACAATTTTTAATTATATTTGAATTTGGCTGAATAGTGTCAATTTCACCGATGCTCCTAAAGTAGCTACTATATGAGAGACTAACTTAGAGAGAGAAGAGAAGTTGTGATGTTGATATGTTTGTTATATGTTTTTCCTTCAACCCTTCACACATATACATAGACGACTTAGGGATGGATGAACTATTGATCACTTGTAATTGATCTCTTTCAACAAGTCATGAAGAACTTTGAATTTTCTTCTACCGAAGTTGTAATAAAAAAAATGATCTTTTAGTGATATTTCGGACTTAATTTGCTTCTTCCAAGTAATTTCCAATTTATCTTTAAGTAATCATTTTGGATTTTTACTTACATTTTGATCACTCCAACATTACTGATCAACCCCTAAAGTTTTAATTTAATCTAATTCTATTTCATCGACGAAACAATTTGTAATTAAATTTGAATTATAGAAGTCATAATATGGCTGAATAGTGTCACTCTATTTCGTATTGAAAAAAAAATGATACCTTGAGACTTGCTGGAGTTCTTCATTGTATAGAATCTGCAACATGTTATAGTCTGATTTGGCGAGATTAAGCAGGGTTTCGTTTTTGTTCTCTTCATCTTCGTACACGGAGATGAACCTGCGCGCTTCAATCCTCGGAAGGCCCAAATGCAGGGGCTGCATGAGGGCATGCACAACTTGTTCCTTGAGGGGCGATCCGAGGTTTGGCGCTATGGATTTGAGAGTGGCCGTAGTAAAAGCAAGCGCGTCATCTAGTACGGTTTCTCCACGTGTCCTCAGATGCGAAGCTTCATACAAACTCAGCAGACCCTTCGCATCACTCTTGAGGTCATCCTTGAATTTTCCCTCCACATCCACCCATTTACCAAATATTTCTTGAAAAAAAAAACGCAGATATAATAAGTTATTTTCCAACTAAAAACAATAAACAGGAAATTAATGAAGAATGTAGTAGACATACCGGTAGATATAGGGTGGCCATGCTGCCTGAACAATCGAAAATGGAGAGCAACCGTGTACAAGTCATAGGCTTCGTTATCGTGATAATTGGTATTGAGATGGAAATAATGTTGCAATTTCTCTTCGATCTCGTTTTCAAAATGATACGAGATGCCTAAACGCTCAAGGGTGTCGATCAGATTCATGGTGTCTATCATGTTGGTTTCTGGAGCTGTTAGCAGATTTCGAACATCATTTTTCAGTTCTTCAACTGTCTTGGAATACTTTTCTTTCACCTACAATGCCAAATAATTATAACTCACAACCACAAAAGATTCAAAATTAAAATCTCCTCCTTCAAACTTAATTGACAGGTAAATTGAAAAAAATGCATACATTGGAGTCAGAAATGTAATTGATGAAGCGATCACCCCACAAGCTAGGGGAGAAATTGGCCTCTGGACGATGATAGAAACTGTTCAAATTCACAGCCGCCATTTAGTTGTGTAGTTGTAAAGCATGAAGACACACATATATAGGCAGATGGGAAGTAGTACAATACTATTTTTCTTTTTCTGTTAATTAGGTAAGGAGTAAATTAGTATAGGAAACACATGTAACATAAGGTCATGAATTGAAAATCCCATAGATATTGGGAACTATGTATGAATATAGATTTGGAATCATGATGGATAAAGGGTTGATTTTGACATTTTCTATAAATTGATTATAAGTTATTTTGATTTAAGTATGACAACGAGATGAGATGGAGCGAGTATTAATATATTCATTACTTTTTATAATTTTAATAAAATATTCATATTTTTTATTTCCTCCGTTGGTGATGTTTTTTTTTCGGTACGTGATTTAAGAAAAATTGTGTTAAATGAGTTAAGTAAATGAAGAATAAATTAGGAAATGAAAAAGGTAGAAAGATGAAGAAAGAGTAAGGTAAGTGAGAAGAAATGTATTCCTTTACCAAAAAGAAAATGACTTCACTATTATGGAATGGAGAAAGTAATTTTATTCAATACATATTATATTAATTTTTTTACAATTTTCGAAAGTCGAACAATTTTTTTTATAATTTTCACTAATTAAGTATAAAATATTAATTTCAGAATATAAGGCAAGATGATGCCTTAATAATTCATTTATTAAATGCTACTCCCTCAATTCCAGGAGAAAAAATTCCATGATCAAGGAATACCAAGTTGGCAATCCTACTTGGTATGTCATATCAATAAAATTGTGACAAATGGAAATATATATATCCCTAATTCCAACAAGATATATAAACTATGGAAACAATCTATGTAACCACACGCAATTAAATTATATGAAAACTTTATGTACATTCCATGTATTGTAGTAGAAAAATATTTAAGACTTGTATATTTTAATTTTTAATCATTTTTGCAATTATTTTCAATCATCTCACACGTAAATATAAAAGAAGTGATTAATTATTTTATGATTTTAGGAAATTATAATTTTTCTCAAATATATATAAATATATGTACAAAAATAATATAGACAAATAAAAGTGTAAGTATAACTTCAGTTTTGTTAGCGGAAACTATAAATTAAAATAACAATATGAATGATTATATATGTATAAATTAAACTAAGTATATTAATAATTATATAGTGTAGCTCGTGTTTTATTTTATCATTGCATAGTAACATTATGAATATTATACATTATATTAAAATATAGAAAGAATTTTAAAAAAATAAATAATAGTAATAATAATAATTAGATTATCTAAAAATTGATTTTATTATATGAATTATTTTTAATATATGAAAAACTTTAAAAACTTAAATACGACAGAAAATTGTTGAATGATAAAGCATTAAATTAACAAATTTTAAAAACTAAAACTACTAGTATAATGAAAATGACTGTTATCCCCAATTATATAGTAATAAATGTTTATATTTAGTGCATCTGTTATGGAATGTGCATAAACTTTCCATATTATTTAACACTGTGTAGTTATATTTAAATTGTTTGCATAATTTATGTATCTAGTTGGAATTGGAGATATATAGTATTTCCATTTGTTAAAAATTTATTGGTAGGACATACCAAGTAGGATTGCCAACTTGGTATTCCTTGACTAGGGAATTTTTTCTCCAATCGCAGATAATTTGTCTCATTTTTTCATTTCGGTCCAACCCACATAATTTGTCTCATTTCACTTTTTATTATTTTTTGTGGTGGATCACATATTCCACTAATTTATTCCTACTCACATTCTATTATAAAACTAATATATAAAAGTAAGACTCATATTCCACTAACTTTTTCAACTCACTTTTCATTACATTTCTTAAAATCCGTGTCTGGTCAAAGTGAGACGAATTATTTGGGACGGATTGAGTAAAAAAAAAAAATTCCACATTTGTTTTAAAATTGTGTATATATAATGAGCATAAAATAAAGAGGGAACATCTTTTTTAGTCCACGAACTTTGCCAAAGTATCATTTTAGGTCCGTGAACTTTGAAAATACCATTTGAGGTCCATCAACTATGAGTTAATATCATTTAAAGTACTTTTTTACTATTTCCAAGTTTTTTCTGGACGAAAATACCCTCAATACCTTAAAAGGTACTCCCTCCGTCTCACTTAAAATGAAATATTTGGGAATCGGCACGAGATTTTATGTAGTGTTATTTTGTGAGTTGTTGAAGAGAGAGTAAAGTAAGAGAGATGAAAAAGTAGAGAGAGTGTTGCTTCCATTTTAGGAAACGTTTCATTTTTAATGGGACAATCCAAAAAGGAAAACGTTTCATTTTTAATGGGACAGAGGGAGTATATAATAAACTTATCATATACTCATATATTTTATAAATATATTTACAATATATTTTTGACGAATTTTCTAAATATAATTTGACCTTCAATATTATCACTTAATTTTATGACATGCAAGTCAAATTGCTTCTTCAATTTTTTATAT
This sequence comes from Salvia hispanica, assembly GCF_029641045.1. Classification (NCBI taxonomy): domain Eukaryota; kingdom Viridiplantae; phylum Streptophyta; class Magnoliopsida; order Lamiales; family Lamiaceae; genus Salvia; species Salvia hispanica. Next base: position 48,598,330 of record NC_142695.1, on the reverse strand, counting down.
TAAAGAATTTTAAAATTAAATAAAAACTTTTCTTTAATAATAAAAAATTGAATAAAGATCTTTTCTTGCATGTCACAAAATTAAGTGATAATATTGAAGGTCAAATTATATTTTGAAAATTCATCAAAAATATAGAGTAAAGACATTTATAAAAAATATGACTATATGATAAGTTTATTAAAAATATAGTATATCCTTAAAATATTGAGGGTATTTTCGTCCAGAAAAATTTGGAAATAGTAAAAAAGTACTTCAATTAATATTAACTCATAGTTGACAAACCTCAAATGATATTTTCAAAGCTCACCGACCTAAAATGATTCTTTAACAAAGTTTGTAGACAAAAAAAGATGTTCCTCGATAAATTAGATTTACACCATTCAATTTTGATACGATGAAACCACATTTGACTTTAAATTTGATTCAAATTTCGATTCACTTTAACGCTACCATACACATAATTAGCGGAAGATATTATAATAATTTTACATAAGAGTATTTTCAACCATTAATTACATTAAATTTAAACATATTTTAAAGTAAATGTCATATTATATAATAATTTTGTTCCAACCATTTACACTAACTTCAAACTTAAAAATTATTCTCTATGTTATTTTTTTTTACTCAAAATTTTTAAAAATATTTGGATTTATAGGTATATTTTACTCAAAAACAAAAAATGAGATTGATTTTGAATGAGATTGATTTTAGAATACCATTGGAACTAATTATTTACTCCAATTTTACTGTACTATTGTACTATTGAAGATGATTTAATATCCAATAAGTCTCTAATTAATTTGTTTGACTGAAAATATATTTTATATTTTTAAGATCATCTCCAACCGTACTCCATAAATGAGTTTTGGTGTAGAAATCTTCTTCAATCGTACACCAAACTCAAACCCATTTTTTGTGTTTTTTGTGAAATAACACCAAATATGGTGTTACTGCAAAAAATTTGTGAGGCAAAAACCCAAAAATGGTGTAAATTTTGAGTTTGGTGTAAATGGTTGGAGATTGTAAAATGGTTAATATTTGATGTTAAAAGTTTTTTGAGTTCAAGTTCATCTATTTTAAAAATTTCTTTATATTTATTAATAAAGTAAAAAAAGAGTGAAAGACTAGGTACACTTCCCATTTTCTCTATCTCGCAATTTAAAAATGAAAAATTGTTAACAAAATTTTAGTAGCAGTGTTTCTAACTACGTAGTTATGTAAGTTTGTTGAATCCTTCAATAAAAACAATCACACGGCACCAGAAAAATCTGAGTATCTAATTATAAATATAACCCAAAAAAAGAAAAGAAAAAAAGACTGATGTTATATCCAAATTAATGATGAATGCTCGCACATGCAAATTAATGAAGAAATAGATATATTAATCACACAAAATACACTAAAAGTTAAACAAAAAGATAAATATGATGAAGCATATATCAATCACAAAAGGTATATGCAGTGATCGTCGATTATATTCGTGCATTAATATATGTGGCATCTCTTTAAAAAATTCGTATCGTAGTTGTCTTGCATACTAAATTCCAAACCACTTATAACTACCAAAACAAAAAATCATAAGACGCGGAAAATCATAGTAGTATACATTTAGTACGTGGTCCTCCACCATACCAAACTTCATAATAAGACGAGGAAAATTTAGATTGCCAAACTTTTCAAAATTATGTTCTCATCTACCCATAATTTGTCAATCCCCAAGTTATTGGATAGTTGAACTGCGTTCAATCATTTTTAACCATCCTAAATTAGCCGTTGAGGGCAAAAAAAAAAAAAAAAACTAATTCTTCTCGCACAATTTTGTTCCTGTATTAGCTTTAGTTTAAAATTTTTATAGTAAAATTAAACATGAATACGCGCTCTTCTATCATTTATAATGTTTACTTCAATAATTACACTGATCATATATTATATATACTATACGGGTCTTATTCTAATGCTTATAGCACCCTAATCCAAAATCAAGACTAAATCTCCACCCTTGAATTTTAAAATGAGTGGATGAGATTAAAGCTCACAAATCTCAATAAATAGTAGACAAAATATCAACAAAAGGGTAATATCGTCATTATGTTATCATATGATAATTTTCGTGGGTGTTTTTTTTATATCAACATTGTGTATTACAAATATCAACAATATGATATAAGAATATCAACATTAGTACAAGAAAATATCAACACATATTTATTGAGATTTTTACATGGTTTTATTGAGATTTTTTGATGTATTTGTTGATAAAAATCTGGGTATCAACATTTACGAAAACTAAAATAAAAAATATCAAATTTCATCATCCGAACGTCGTCGGAACATATGCAATTGAGATATCGTTGGAATCCTTATTAAATTATCTTTAATTTGATATATTTTTTACGAAAAAATAATTTAAATTGAGAGAGTTACGTAAATTTAAAGATTTGAGATGATTTTGAGGAGAGAGAAAGTAGTTAGTTATAATTACTACATATACAATTTGACATTAATACCCTTTTAATTTAATTAATAATTATTTAAATTTAAAATATATTACACTTGACATTATATTAACCACAAGATCTTCTAATCTAATAGTTGAAAATTGGTCTCAATTTGGGATGGCTAATTAGTTAGCCATTTGATTAAATCCCTATACTATACATCCCCATAAATATATAAATTAAGTTTATTGACTTTTAAATAGTGTAATCAGATGTGATGAATCGCATGAAGTAATCACATGTGACTCGCATGAGGTGGCAGATGAGAACACCTATTTTGATTTGTCTCTTCTTTTTAATCCACATACATATATTATACACACACATTTTAATTAGTATTTTATACTATAATTTCCTCCTTTTAATTAGTCTCTCCTCTTAATTCCACATATATATCTGATAATTGATATACACACACATTTTCATCATTTAAAATATAAACTCCTAATTGACTTGTCTCTCCTCTTTACTCCACGTACATGTACACACACATTTTCATCAATTTATTTGGGATTTTTTATGATTTAATTTTTAATTTTGGATAAACAGTAGCTGAGATGGAATTTTTTTAATATAAAAATACAAAAAGAAAGAGAAAGACATGAAATCAAGAATGAATATAACAAAATATATTTTGGGTGTAATTCGAATGTTAGCGCAATATGATAAATTAATTACTAGTGTTATTTAGTCACAACTTTTTGCAATAGAAATATAAATCTAAAGTTTGAGAGTCATCTGGAAATCTTATAAATTTACCATTGTTTTAGGTCCATGTGTATATGGAGGATAGACGAGAGAGCGAGTGACATCATATTCATACGAGGGAACTACAAAAATGGTCCCTGAACTATGGGGTTATCTCATAAATGGTCCCTGGACTTTAAAAATATCACAAGCAGTCCCTGGACTAAGGGTTAATATCAAAGGAGTTGGGGGGAGGGGAGGAGGGTTTGGACAATTTGATCTTTTTACATCTTTATTATTTTAAATTTGATATTATTTCAGTTACGTACTAAATTTGATATTATTTCAAAATTATCATTCTTCTTCCCTTTTGTCATCTTTCACTTTGTTTCTTTATTTCAATATTAGATTTAATTTTACAAAATTAAATTTTAAATTTCAATTTTTAAATATGCAAATGACATTTACCGGATATAGTTTTTTTTACTGTTCACTCTTTTTAATAATCAAAACAATGTCATTTCTTGATCGATTTATAGAGTTGGGAAAAATCAACGAGGTTAGATTAATATAAAAATTGAAGAAATTATATTATGTTTAGAGACTATTGAAGTATTGATAGTTTATGATACATTTCTTCTGTAAACACCATGGATTTTATTTTTTTTTAATGTAAAATAGTTTAATTTTATACTGGTAATACGTATTTTATATTGATGATGTGATCAAGTTATTGCTTAGTGTGTTGAGAATCGTGATAAAATTTAGGTTGCAAAATTCTTCAAATGGCACGTTAGATACAGTTTCTCCCAAATTAAAGTAACGAAAAAAAAATATGAACATCCTAAATATGAATTTTTTTGGACTCAATTCTTTTAAACCCATGTAAATAAAATAACTCATTTGGGCCCTGCCCACTAATACAGCCCACAAATTTTTAATTAATAGAGCCCGATATGAAGCATCGCTTTCCTTTCATTTTTAAGATCTCGAAGTTGTTTCCCCAATCATAAATATGTAATGCTTTTTCCGTCCATATGAAAAAAAGTCTAACTTTTGATTTCATTTATTAATCAAAATTAGTCTCGTACTAAAAATAAAAAGTTATTTTAAATTTATTATTTATTAATTTTCAATCTTTTTCTCATATTCGGTCTACAATATTCTTTTTCGTTCACCAATGAGAGTACTATTTTTCTCTCGATCTCATTGTTCGATCACCAATGAGAGTACTATTTTTCTTTCGTTCATCAATAAAATTACAATTTTATATGATAAAGGAAGTATATATAAAAAACATATGAAATTTGGTGGGGTTCACGATTCCCCTTAGTCTCTATGTAGCTTCGCCAATGAGTGTATGATGCTAGTGCCACAAATGAAATTCGATCGGTATGTCAATAAACTGCTTTGAATACACTATGAGACCTAGCCTCTATGGATCGACTAGCATATGAAAGGGGAAAGTTGTTACTTTCTATTATTGCCAATTTGCCACAAAGAAAATACATGTGAATAAATAAAACCAGAAATTATTATGGTAAAATATTTGTTTAGCCAACTATGATCTTGAACTGACTAGCAATGCAATAATATGAGGCTCCAAAACTTTTTGGGGATGAGTATATCCATTTTCATTCTTTGTATAGCATTGATTGCTCATCCCAAATTTAATACTTTTACAAGAATATCCTCTGTTATATATCAAGACTCCCTTAAATATTCCTTGTTTCTATCCTTTCACGTATCTATAGACATTCGCTCCCAGATGTAGATACACATCGTATCGAACTGGGTAAATAATTTCTTGTGTTCATTCTCTTTCATATTTGTGATTACCTGTGTTTATTTACCGACAATAATGATGAATATTTGTAGTATACTTTAATTGGAAATTGAGATATTTATATAATTATTTAATATGTATTCGTATACTTTGATTCTAAGGATAATTTGGATTCGTTCATTTCCATAACTAAAAAAGAAAGTATGAATCAAAGTTGATAATTCTATCTCCACTTTATAGTATTTTATAAGGTTATATTAATTCAAATCTAGAACTTGGTTTTATCATCGGAGTCATTACAATAGTATTTTATAAGGTTATATTAATTCAAATCTAGAACTTGGTTTTATCATCGGAGTCATTACAATATTATTGTGATATTGCTTATATTCACACAAATCCATGGTTAGCAAATAGACTTGTAAAATTTGATTAATTATAATATTGAATTTCAATAGCAATACATATGCCACAAATAGAACACCATATATGGTGAATTGATTATTGTTGGCAAGAGATGATCGATCATGAAATGACTAGAGCTGAAATGGGTCAATCAGCATGGCTACAATAAAAGGCTTCAAAACCTTTTCAGGATGCGTATATCCATCTTCGGTTTTGTAAGTAACATCTGTTAAGCGTGCGAAGTTGACGACACGTGTAAGAACATCCCTGGATTTATAAGAAGACGGCCTTAGAGACTCCTTGTTGGCATCCTTCCACGCATCGCTAGCCATTTCCATGAATTTGGACATCGCCTCTTCTTTTGTCACACCATAGTCGCTCATGTAGCACCCAATTCCCGTTGCAACTTGACCTCTCTCCCTCTCAGTCTAAACACACAAAAAATATCAGAAAACCGAGACTCAAAATGCATAATATATACTGTAATCTATATATATGGACTATGGTGTATTTCTTCAAAATTATACCTCATAAGTAGCCACATCATCAACGAGTCGACCTATTTTGAGTACGGCAACAAGTAATTCAGGCCTCTTACTTAGCCATTCAAAGTCTTCCTTTCGAACCGATCCCATTCCTAGTAAAGCACAGAGGGGGAGATAACAGGAAGTGCTGGTAACGAGACCGTTCTTTAGGTATTCCTCAAATGATGGTAAGTATCCCTCTATGAACCACTTCGCCTCAACAAGATAGCACCTCACCAATTCCTGTAGCTATATTTATATATTTACGGATATCAAATCAAATTTCGGTTAGTAACTAACACATTTTTTGTTGAAAGATATATACGAATGAATCATACTGCTTCTTTGGCATAGGTTGCTGCATAGGGTCGTTCTTCCTTAGCTAGTTCTTCCTCAAATTGAACGTAGAGTTCCAAGATAGTTTTATAGAGAGGTCTCATGTAGTCAGGCAGTTGAGAGGTTTCTCCATCATCCCACCTAAGCAAGCAAAGTAGTAGTTAAATACTAACAACAACAGCAGGAATATAATGCATGAAATTCTTGGATTTTGATTACCTCTGTATAGCCTTGGTGAAAAGCTCGAGTTCCTCGATTTTACCATAAGAATCATAGGTGTCGTCTATTACAGATATCATAGCGATGGTCTTGGTTAGAATGATACGGGCACGAGAATATTGTGGCTCGTAGTATACTCCCACAGCCCAGAAGAAACACTCCACCACTCTATCTCTTGCATAAGGAAGTTTCGAGACAAACCCTATTTCATTCCACCACCTAATTATAAAAAACAAAACAAGATTAATTTAATTTCTAGTATTACTACACGTCTATCTGATCTGATGGAATATTGTATGGCTGAAATTCATGTTACCTTGAGATTTGGCGGAGCTCCTCTTTGTGTTGCATTTGCAATAGGTTATAGTCTATCTTGGCAAATTTCATTAGGGTTTCGTTTTCTTCTTCTTCTTCTTCTTCTTCTTCTTCTTCTTCTTCTTCTTCTTCTTCTTCTTCTTCTTCTTCTTCTTCTTCTTCTTCTTCATCATAAATGGGGATGAAAATGCCTGCTTCAACTCTCGGAATCCCTAAATGCAGGGGCTGCACGAGGGCATGCACAACTTGTTCCTTGAGGGGCGACTTGAGGTTTGGCGCCATAGATTTGAGAGTGGCCGTAGTAAAAGCAAGCGCGTTGTCTAGTATGGTTTCTCCATGTATTCTAAGATACGAAGCTTCGTACAAACTCAGCAGACCCTTTGCATCACTCTTGAGGCCCTCCTCGAATTTTCCCTCCACATCCACCCATTTACCAAATATTTCTTGAAAAAACAAACGCAAAAATAATAATAAAAAAAATCAAACTAAAACAATAAATTAAACGAAGTGTACGCATTACTTCATGTATATACATACCAGTAGAAATAGGATGGCCGTGCTGCCTGAACAATCGAAAATGGAGAGAAACAGTGTACAAGTCATAGGCTTCATCATCCTGATAATTGGTATTGAGATGGAAATAATGTTGCAATATCTCTTCGATCTCGTTCTCAAAATGATAGGCGACGCCAAGGCGCTCAATGGTGTCGGTCAGATTCATGGTGTCAATCATTTTGGTATCTGGAGCTGTTAGCAGACTTCGAACATCATTTTTCAATTCTTCAACTCTCTTGGAATACTTTTCTTTCGCCTACAATGCCAAATAATTATAACTCACAAGCACAAAGATTCAAAATTAAAATCTCCTTCTTCGAACTTAATTGATAGGTAAATTGAAAAAAATGCATACATTGGAGTCAGAAATGTAATTGAGGAAGCGATCGCCCCACAAGCTGGGGGAGAAGTTGGCTTCTGGACGATGATACAAACTGTTCGAATTTACACCCGCCATTTATGTATGTATGTATGTCTGCAAATCCCAAACTTGCTTTGAATATTTGTTGATAATAAAACACACACATATATATAGTAGATGGTCAGATAGTAGTAATAGTAGTATTTTACTTTGAGAGTGTGTAGGAGAGTGTTCATATGTTACTCGTGAGGCCTGCAGCAAATCCTCTTTTTTATGATTCTGCACCAACTTTAACTGCAATTTGTTGGGAGTCAGAGCTGCAGCTGCCCTTGCCCCTTTTTTGGCAAGCTATTTTGGTCTATTTTGGAAAGTTTGCTGCATCCTTTTCTTTACTTAGGAGACAGCTAGTTTTAGTACCTCATGCTACAGCTGCTGGGAAGAGGACTTGGCTCGTACGTTGACTCATTTCGAAATAAAATGCAAAAGTGCAAGCTATATAGCAATATACTCCCTCCGTCCACCATTAGGAGTCTCATTCATGGGCGATACGAGTTTTAAGAAATATTAAGAAAAGTGAGTGGAAAAAAGTTAGTATAATAGGGGTCCCACTTGTATATATTAGTTTTAAATAAAATGTGAGGAATGAGTTAGTGAAAGGTGGGACTTTATTACCATTTATGGTAAAAATGAACCGGGACTTTTATTCACGGACGGACTAAAATAGAAAAACGAGACTCTTATTCGCAGACAGAGGGAGTAGTTTCTAAGGCTCCTTGGCCCATACTTGTGTATTTGTACTAGCATCCATAATTCCTTTTTTTTTTTTAACTCATAAACCCACATTATGTAGTAAGTTAAAGTGTAGTTTGGGGTGTAGTCAAACATTCTAGTTCGGGAATGAACTCTTCATATTCTTCCTCGACGTTTGTTATGTTTTATAAATATAGGTGATTGTTTTAGTTCAGTCTGCAGTCTGCACCCTCTTTATTTTTGCTTTGCGAAACATCATTATTTAAGTATCAATAAAAGTAACGAGTTTTATTTATTTCAACTTAAAAGAGAGTGACATTTTTTCCAAAGTTCGGTAGAACTCTTAAAACTTAAGCAAATAAAAGAGCAGGTATTACACCGCCACACAAAAATTATTTCACTTTGACTGGGAATGTGTTTTAAGAAATGTAATGAAAAATGAATTGAAAAAGTTAGTGGAATATGGATTTGCAGTCTGCAAAATGTAAGTAGGACCGACGGAATTTAAGTAGGAATGAACTATGGAATATGAGATCCACCACCAAAAATGGAAAAAAGTTGAACTTGGACAAATTTTGTGGGACCGACGAAAATGAAAAAATAAGCATTTCTTTATAATTTGACATAAATAGATGACCGACCTTTTTATTTTAATAAGAGGTAACATTATAATTTGACATAATAACATATTCAAAAAATTTCAACGACATTGTTTGTCGTCTTCTTTTTCAATCAAAAACATTTTTTTTTGTTTGTATACTAGTAAGCCATTTATCTTTCCTTTTCTTCAGCATTTTTTTCTTTCCTATTTTCTTTCCTTTTTTTTTAGTTTTTGATACTATAGTTGTAAAAAGTAACATCAATTATGATTATTTTTCAAAATAATTTTCATATACAATATCTTAATTTTACTTTCTTAATATTCCTTTTTGTCCCATAATAAATGAGTTATTTTTTTAAACCATTCCATTATAAATTGAATTGTGTTCTTTTTTTAGTAAAAATATAATAAATTTACTATGTCTTAATTTATTCTCTCTTTCTTATATTTGTCTTTTATTTGTCTTTTGTTCCTTTTCAAATCAAAAACCACATTTTAATAAAGCTGGAACAACATTCATACCATTTCAGACGCATATAATTAGCAATAGGTCTCCGCAACACTTGCAACATTAATTGTTTATTTGTTCACAATCGAACTCGGAATTAAATACTTCTACTAAGTACTAATATTATTTGGATTACTTGAAATTGAATCATTCTTTGTTTCTTTTGGAAAAATAATGATGAATAATTGTAATCAGAACCACTAAGGTTTTATAGATAACTAGCGTTGTCACCCGTACGATGCACGGGCCAAATCTTTTTCAAGTACTGATTACTCATTCTCAATAAATCAATATATATGAAAGAATAAAAATAATATTATTATGTGGATTTTAAAAATAAAAATACTCCCTCCATTTTTTATAATTTGTCACCATTTGACCTGTCACGAGTTTTAAGAAATATAATAAAAAGTGAGTTGGAAATATTAATGACACGTTAGTCCTATTTTTATATATTAGTTTTATAATAAAATGTGAATGAGAATGATTAGTGGAATGTGGGGTCTACTACCAAAAATGGTAAAAGTGAAAGGTGACAAATTTTTAGGGACGGAAGAAAATAGAAATAAGTGACAAAATTTAGGGACGGATGAAGTATTATATAATAACACTATATTAGATAACTACAAATATAAAATTAAATAACTTGAAAATTATAATAATAGACACATGTTGATTTCAATCATTTTGTATATTACAATTTTACATTCTACACCACAACTTGTCACTAAAATCGATGATTAAATAACGTATTTATATACTTATAAAAATAATTTTACTATAACAAAATTAATAAAAATGACATTTAAATTCCATCTTCAGAAAATGTTATAAACTCCTTACATGTCATATTGGGCTTTGAAATATATTAAAAGTCCAATTGATGCATTGGGGCCTAATTCCTTTAGCCCTCAAATTAAAGATTCAAGCCCTACATCAGGTAACATTTGTTTAACCCTAAAATGGGAAAGAAAGGACGCCGTTCTCGTGTAAGTTACGGTGGTGGTAAAACTTTCCCGGCGGCGAAACAAAGGCTCCGGCGGGTGGGAATCCCCCTTTCTTTGCGCTTGGAGAATCAAAAACCCATTGATTGGTCAGGCAATTGGAGCTAAAAGGGGATAAAATTGAAGTAAAATTGGTTGATAAAGGAGAAATTTTTTTTTCTGGTTTTTTCCAGTTGACGTTTCTCTCCTCATCGACCTAATTTCTTTCTCCCCATTTTAGCTCCGCCATGGTTGTTTAACTTGTGAACCTTGCGAGTATGATCAGAATCAAGTTGCATAGGAAAGGGGAAATTAGTTGTTACGTTCTATTATTTCCACAATAAAATAGTACTAGTACATGTGAATAAACCATAAATTTTTATGGCCAAATTGTGATCTCCAAGTTTCTAAACATTGATGGGGTCCACTAGCAATGCAATAACATGAGGCCTCAAAACCTTCCGAGGATTAGTAAATCCATCTTCATTGTTCTTGTATACAACATGGATGATTCTTTCCAAATTCAATATTTTCATAAGAATATCCCTTGGTATGTTGCAAGACGCCTTTATATATTCCTCGTTGCTATCCTTCCAAGCATCCATAGACATTTCCCAAAATTTAGCCTTGGCTTCTTCTTTTGTCACACCATTCTCTCTCATGTAGCTGTCAATGCCAGTAGCAACTTGACCTCTCTCCTTCTCTATCTAAACACACCAAATTAAAACATTTCATTCTAAGTTGTGAGACTCAAATGCATGCCACATCATCATCATTGATATGATCAAATGAATTTTTTTTTTGAAAGAAACCTTACTTTCTTAAAATCAAAATATGTTTCCAAAATATTTATAATCATGGAACGAATTTGCATGTGTACCTCATAACTAGATGCATCATCAACCAATCGACATATTGTGAGTGCAGCCACAAGCATTTTAGGCTTCTTACTTAGCCATTCGAAGTCTTCTTTTCGAGCGGATCCCATCCCCATGAAAGAAGAGGTGGTGAGGTAATGGTAGGTACTTGTTGTGAAAGCAATGTCTAGGTATTCCTCAAATGGTGGCAAATATCCCTTTATGAACCACTTCGCCTCACCAAGATAGCACCTCACCAATTCCTTTAGCTACGGTTATTAAATTAAATTTGATAAGTATACACACTTTTACAATAGCAATAAATGTTTATTTGAAGAGTCAAGAAGGCCATTGAATCCATACTGTTTCAATGGCATAGTATACTACGTAGGATCGTCCTTCGTTAGTTAATTCTTCCTCGAATTGCTCATAGAGTTCTAAAATTGCTTTGTAGAGAGGTACCATATACTCGGGTAGTTGAGCAATTTCTCCATCATCCCACCTAAGTTGTAGACAAAGTTATAAATCCCTTATTGTGATTAAAAAACCCTCAGGAAAGATGCACACAACTTTTTTGGCCTAAAAATAGAGTTTGGGGTTTAAGGTTTACCTCTGTATTGCCTCAGTAAAAATCTCGAGTTCCTCGACTGTACCATAAGCATCAAAAGTGTCATCTATCAGAGATGTCATAGCAATGGTCTTGGCCAGCATGATACGTCCACGAGAATATTGTGGCTCATGGCACACTCCCAACGCCCAGAAGTAGCACTCCACCACCCTATCTCTTGCATAACTAAGTTTCGAGATAAGCCCTAATTCTTTCCACCACCTATATATATAATATATGTATGTATATAAAGCAGTCAAGATTATTTTCTATGTATACACTATACAGTACAGTAAGCAATCAAGATAAATTGTCTAGGTTGGAAATATGTTACCTTGAGATATGGCTGAGCTCTTCTTTATGAATAATTTGCAGCAAGTTAAAGTCTATCTTGGCGAATTTCATCAGGGTTTCATTTTTTTGCTCTTCTTCTTTGTAAGCGGAGATGAAACTGCGTGCTTCAACTCTCGGAATGCCTAAATGCAGGGGCTGCACGAGGGCATGCGCAACTTGTTCCTTAAGGGGCGATTCGAGGTTTGGGGCCATGGATTTGAGAGTGGCCGTAGTAAAAGCAAGCGCGTCATCTAGTATGGTTTCTCCACGTGTCCTCAGATGCGAAGCTTCATACAAACTCAGCAGACCCTTCGCATCACTCTTGAGGTCATCCTTGAATTTTCCCTCCACATCCACCCATTTACCAAATATTTCTTGAAAAAAAAGAAAGCAGATATTATCAGTTATTTTCCAACTAAAAACAATAAACAAGAAATTAATGAAGAATGTAGTAGACATACCAGTAGATATAGGGTGGCCATGCTGCCTAAACAATCTAAAATGGAGAGCAACAGTGCACAAGTCATAGACTTCATCATCCTGATAATTGGTATTGAGATGGAAATAATGTTGCAATTTCTCTTCGATCTCGTTTTCAAAATGATACGAGATGCCTAAACGCTCAAGGGTGTCGATCAGATTCATGGTGTCTATCATGTTGGTTTCTGGAGCTGTTAGCAGATTTCGAACATCATTTTTCAGTTCTTCAACTGTCTTGGAATACTTTTCTTTCACCTACAATGCCAAATAATTATAACTCACAACCACAAAAGATTCAAAATTAAAATCTCCTTCTTCAAACTTAATTGATAGGTAATTGGAAAAAAAAAAAAAGAAAAAAAAAGGAGTGTGTGGACATGCATACATTGGAGTCAGAAATGTAATTGAGGAAGCGATCGCCCCACAAGCTGGGGGAGAAGTTGGCCTCTGGACGATGATACAAACTGTTCAAATTCGCAGCCGTCATTGATATATGTTTGCAAATCCAAATCCCAAACTTGGTTTTTGTAGTTGTAAAGCTTGAAGATACACATATATATAGACAGATGATCAGATATTTTATTTTTTAGGTAGAGTACTATATCAGTATAGAAAAAACGTGAAATATATGTTTTTTTTACTATGTTTTGAGCTATGCAAGAATCATCTTGAGGAGTGAAAACATTTTGCTGTTTTGTTTTTCGATATTTTATAATCTTTCAATGTTCGCTTTTTTATGAATTACATCAAAACTTTAGAATATCATGATTTCAATGCCCAATGACAGTAATGTCGTTGGCTTATTTACAACATATGACATCTTCAATTTCGAATAAATAACCAAAATTTTCCATGTAGATATTTGAGTTTGTTGAATCCTTCAATAAAAAAAAAGAAAAAAAAACTGATGTAGCGTAGCTTTGATGTTATTTCCAAATTAATGATGAAACATATTATATTATTTGCACAAAAAATACACTAACAGTTATGATAAAACAAATATCAGTCACACAATATATATGTGGTGATCGTCGATGATATTCGTGCATTTATGTCGCATTGTTTCAAAAATTTGTAGACAGATAATATTCGTGCATTTATATATGTGGCATCTCTTTCAAAAATTTTAGAGTCGTAGGCTCGTAGTGGTCTACCAGTACTAAATTCGAAACCTCTTTTATAACTACCAAAATATAATATCATAATACGAGGAAAATCATAGTATGTGGTCCTCCACCATATCAAAATTCATAAGACTAGTAAAATCAAGATTGCCAAAAATTTCCAAAATCTTATAATATTTTCTTCCTCCGCTGTTAAATATCTCATTTTTCTTTTTTTACTATATTCAGTAATTAAGTAAATCAATACATAAAAGTTGAAAACACATTCTGCTAACTTTTTCTACCGCTTTATTTTACAAAGTCAAACAATTTTATAAAATCCGAGCCAATAAAATATATGAGACATTTATTGATTGACGGAGAGAGTACTTTCTACATATTTTGTGTAGGCACAATTACGGTATGCTAAGTTTTTTAACAACATTAAATTAGATATATAAACAATGGAAACATTAAATTATATAGAAAGTTTCTCCATATTCCATATACGTATAATAAATACATTACATATGCAGGAGATATTCATTATTCTATTTATTTAAATATTCAATCATCATTTATAATTATCGTCAATCATTTTATACATAAATATAAAAAACAACTATTAGTTGTTTATTTTATAATGAAACTGGGAAATTTTCATTCTTTATCTACTATCAAGTAATTTTGGTAAGATTAAAATTTTTAACTGGAGATTACTGTCATTTTTATTATACTAGTAGTTTTGTTTTTTATAATTTTAAATTTAAATGTTATTCATAAATCAATATACTCTCATCTATCTGTTTATGGAATTTTTTGATGGTCACTTTTATTATACTAGTAGCTTTGTTTTTTATAATTTTAAATTTAAATGTTATTCATAAATCAATATACTCTCATCTATCTGTTTATATTATTATTAATTATTTTTATAATTTAATATTATACTCGTATATGATATTTATACAATTAGTGTGCAATGAAAAAATTAAACAAAAACTACACTATATAAACAGTCATATAATTAACTTAATTTATACACATTAGAATTATTTATATTGTTAATTTAATTGATAGTATTCAATGCTAATAAACTTGCAGTTATAATTACATATTTTATTTATTTAGATTTTTTAATATAATAAAGATAAAAAAAAAGTAATCTCCTAAAATCTAAAAATGTGTGACGTGATTATTTTCTGTTATGTGTAAAACGACTTTGACAATAATTGTGAAAAATGATTAAATATTGAAATACTACATATTAGTGTATGAATTATACATGGAATGAGTAGATGCTTTCCATATAATTTAGAATGTTACTCCCTCCGTCCCACTTAAAATGACACGTTTTCCTTTTTAGTTTGTCCCAACTAAGATGACACATTTCCTTTTTTGGAAAATTTCTCTCTTCAATTAATACACTCAACCATTTTTTCTCACTCTCATTAAAATATTCATCTTTCTTTATCTCTCTACTTTAATACTTACACTCACCTTTGCTCTCTCCAATTAAACACTTTAACCAATAACTCCTAAAATCTTGTACCGGCTAAGCAATGTGTCATCTTAGCCGGGACAGAAGGAGTACATTGTTAATATATCTAATTGGAAATATGAATATACATATTTATATTTGTCAAAGATTTATTAGTAGGATATACCAAATAGTATTGACACTTTGGTCCGTCTTGGCCACCGAATAATTTTTTCAAGTTTATTGGCTAGAGATTAAATGTTTTACTAATTGAACTACGTGTGCTAGTTTTTTGACAGTCCTAAATTAGCTCGTGGGGGAGTGAAAGTAACTCTTCAATATACATTTATAATGTTTAGTTCATTATGTGAATAATTATAGATAAATTTAATTTATTAACTACTTGTATTAACTAGAGTAATCACACGTGACTTACATGAGTTAGCTCCACAGATGATAACACCTAAGAGCACTCCCAATGGTTAGGCGTTAGGGTCGGCGAAAAATCGCCGAAAATCGCCGGATTTTCGCCGGGCGTTGGGGTGATTTCGGCGATAATTCGGCGTTAATTCTACCGATTCATCGCCAACTCCCGATTCATCGCCGAATCATCGGCGCCCACTGTAGGCGCGATTCGGCGATTTTCGGCGATTATTTTTATTTTTTATTTTTTATTTTTTTTGCAACCAACGGCTATAATTCCTACACTATATATAATTCCTCCTCCTCCATTCATCACACACAATCTTCATTCTCTCTCTCAATTTTTCAATCTCATTATCTCAATCTTCAATCTTCAAAATTATGAGTTCAAGTAGGAAAATTTCCCGAAAAGGTAAGGGCAAAGAGCCGAGTACACAATTTCCCACTGATGAAGCAAATCAGCAGTGGATGAACTCGTTGTTGTCGATAGGTTCTCCTCCCGGCCAATATCCATATGCGGGTCCGTCCCCATTGCAGACTCCTCCGGTGCGCAGACTTTCTCCGTACTTCCAGTCTGCCCTCAGCATGCCCTCTCCAGCCGACGATGTGTATCGCCCCCAGATAGTCACATCGTTGTTCGACACCCCTAGATCCACCCCAGACGACGAAGGATCTCAGGACGCGACGTACACAACGGATCCTACACTCAGCACGAATGACTACGAGGTGGAAGAAACGCCCGCCGAGCCGCCTTCCAGGAGCAGGAAGGGGAAGGCGCCGGCGCCGGCATCGACGGCTGCGACTGATACGGCTTCCGATGAGAAGCCGAAGCGGGTAAGGACTACTTACACTCTGGAAGAGTCCGAGCTTATAGCCAACTGCTGGGCGGACACGACGCAGAACGCGGAGCGCAGCAACTACCAGACTGAGCTCATATTTTGGGAGCGGGTTGCGGAGAAGTACACGAGCAACAAGACTGCCTCGATGAAGGACCATGGCAGCGAGGCGATCCGCCGGCATTGGGAGCGCCTCATGAGGGACTGTGGCCACTTCAACGGTATATACTCTAACTTGATGACGAACATGACGAGTGGCCAGAACGAGCACATGGTCCGAGATGAGGCCATGCAGAGGTATAATGGCCAGTTCTTGTCGAAGGGCTTCAAGTATTGGAACATCTATGATAGGCTGAAGGATCTCCCCAAATTCCGAACGGGGATGCATACCGCGCTGCACGGGAAATCGGTGCGCTCGCGACTTAGCGGTGCGGAGAGTGAGGGAAGCGCGACCCCCATCGACTTGACTGGGGATGGTCCGCACGAGCGCCCTGTGGGAACGAAGAAGGCGAAGGGGAGGCGGAAGGGGAAGGGCGCATCGTCGGATGCCCAGTCGGAACCCCAGTTCATACAACAAGCCACGCTCTCTGCCAATGTCGCCAATCTGACGCAGCTGTACACGCTGTACTTCACCGGCGGCGGAACCCCAGAAGAGAAGCAGTCCCTCTGGTCGACCATCCAAAATATGAAGAACCTGATGGGCCTCCCGCCGGACGCCCCTCCCTCTTAGTTTTTTAAATCTTTGTTTTTTATGGTTTTTTATTTGTAGTTTTTTTTTCTCGTTGTATTATATTTTCCAATGATTAATACAACGATGAATTGTTTATTATAAATCTATTTATTAAAGATATTTGTAGGGAAAATTAAACAATATTAAAAATGATGATGTAAAAATGAAATGTTGAGTTATGGAAAAATAAGGGAGAAACCATTGGAGCAGTTGGCTAAAAGTTGGCTAAAAACTGGGGATAAATGTTGGTGCTGATGTGGCAGGAGTTAGGGAGAAATAAGGGAGTTTTTAGCCGGACCATTGGGAGTGCTCTAAGACCAACTCCAAAGATAAATGGGGAAGGTAATATGTGATAACCGTCAAATTTGCCTCTTTTTAATGAAAAATTATATTTTAAAGGAAGAGGTAAATGAGAAACTATTATACTTTTTCTATTTTGAGAAGGTATCTTTAGCTCTCCACGAAGGAGAAGGTATCCGATATATGTGATTAGCACATTTGCTTTCCGTTAGTTCATAAAAATTAATAGTCTCATTCGTATTTGGTCAAAAAATTTATTATGTTTATAATACTTTTGCACTATTTTAACATTTTTGCCTCTTCATTTTTTTGCTTTGAAAAGTATTTTAGACAATTTGACTTCTCCTTTTACTCCATTTCTCTTTCATTTTCATCGTTTTAAATGCAATGTCCTTTTGATTTCTCTCTCCTCTTTATTCCACACACATAAACACACATTTTTATAATTTTAAATATAATCTCCTTTTAATTTTTCTCCCCTCTTTACTCCATATACATATACCACGCATTTTAAATGCTCCATCTATTCCCTCGTAGTTGAGTCATTTTTCTATTTTGAAAAATTCCATCATAGTTGAATCATTTGCACATATATAATTTTTTTCTCTTTCTTATTTACTATCGCTTACTTTATTTTCTCTACTTTATTCACTTTTTACTTTATTCTCTCTATATTTTTCTCTTTCTTACTTTATTTATTTTTTTATTTATTTAACACACTTAACATTTCTTTCTTAAATTCTGTGTCGAAAAATTTCGCCTAATCTCCTTTTAATTTCTCTCTCCTCTTTACTTCACAGTTCACATACATGTATACACACACATTTTCATCATTTTAAATGTAATAATCTCCTTTTGATTTCTCTGGCCTCTTTACTCCACATACATCTATACACACACATTAATTTCATCAAGTTGTTGACTGAAAAAAAGCCAAAACCTATGAGTGATGCTGAAAATCTTAAAAATTCATCATTTTTTACGTCCATATGTTAGTATATGGAGGAGCGCCGACAGAGCGAGTGACATGAGAAAATGTATACTAATAACAGGAGGAGAGAGATTGGACATCATATTCATATATATATATATGTGGATGAAAGAAGAGGAGAGATTGGACATAAATCATTTAATGAAAAACGAGAGACAAATGACGAAGTGAAGATACATTGTACGAGGTACAACTACAAAATATCCTATAAGAAAAAAAAAATAGAAAAACGAAAAATATTTGAAAATATAGCAAAAGAATCTCAAATGTAATACATATAAAGTCATTCAATAAAACCTTTGGTGCTATTAATATCTACGAGGTACCCTAAATATGCGAATGAAATTCACCCAATACATATTTTATAATTCACTCTTTTTAATAATTACAACAATGTCATTTATTGACCGATTTGTAGAGTTGGCAAAAACCAACCGAGGTTAGTAACACTAAGATAGAAATTGAAGAAATAAAATTACTTTTAGACACTATTGATAATATATGAGACATTTTTCTGTAAAGACAATAAATTTTAATAGCGTATTTTTTAATTTTTTTTATGACGAAATAGTTTAATTTTGTGTTGGTAATAAGTTGTTGATTTGGTTAAAGTATGTGTTTTAAATTGATGACGTGGTTAAATTATTGCTTGTTTGAGTAAAATGATAAAATTTTGGAATTGTCTCTTTTTGTAGAATTCTCAAATTTCATATCCCAAATTAAACTGTGAGAAATGGAAAAGAAATATGAACACCATATATTTGAATTCTTTGTGAATCAAAGATTCATAATTCTCCCAATAAATCAAGGTTAAATAAAATTAAACTCAATTGGGCCGTGCCCGCTATTAGCCCATAAATCTTCCAATATTTCAATCCAGGGGCTTCGCTCTACTATCACGTGGCGGTTATTTTGGGTCAGACAAATTAAAATATAGTAGTAGTAATATTTAGGGAATATTTTTCTTTAAAATTATTAAATTTGGTCAAAAGTTCATACTTTTCCTTGAGTTTTGAAATTGGTCTAAAATCTTACAAATGTTATATTAATTTTCGATATAATTTACATGCATTATTTATCCTACTTGACACTACTAAATCAACGTGTTATACGTGATTTGTTATCCTATTTTCCACGAATTTAAATAGTAGTATAAAATATCATATACACATTTCATGGTTGTCCATATAAAATAAAATTTTTGTTAAAAATATCTTATTTGGACTAGGTTGGAAAATGACAAACAAAATATCAAGTTTGTGATATTTTATATCAATATTACGAATATGATCTTTAGTTCTTTACGGAAAAGAGTAGCATATGGAATTAAGGGGAAAGATGTTACATTCTATTATTGGCTTATTGCCACAAATAAAATACATGCATGTGAATAAATAACACCATAAATTATTATGGCCAAAATTTGTTTCGCCAATTTTGATATATCTCCAAGTTTCTAAACATTGATGGGGTCCACTAGCAATGTGATAGGGACCTCGAACCAAATGATCAACTGAACGAGTCCGACGCCGAAGATCGGCCACCAGCAACAATGGCTACTCGTTATATTAGTTAGAATAGTTATTTTTCTTAATTATGTCCTTGCTTTATCATTTTTATTGACAATATCTTTAGGTAGATTTTATTATATCTTTTCGGTTTTTCTTCTTGATTCTTTCCCGAATCGTAGAGTCGAATCAAGAAGGGTCCGGACTCTATATAAAGGGTCCATTAGAGAGTCAAAAAAAGGCATTCAAGAACAAAGAAATAAAAAATCTTTTCTTGAAACCCAAGTTTCGAAACCCTAGTTGACGCAACTAGGTTTCTTTATCGTCTTCTTCACAATTTCGTGTGCTCTAATCATTCCGATAGGATTCAAATCCTATCAACTGGTGCTTTCTTGAGCTACTCTTCTCCCACACGTTCGATGGCGACTGAATTCAGGCACGACTCATTGGCACTACAACAAGATTCAGTTCACAAAAGAATTGAGGAAACCCTCGCCAAACTCATAGCCGCCGTCACCGGCGCACGAGTGAAAGAGCCTCCGGATCCAGTTGTGATGCCTTCGCGCAGCTGGTCACTACCACCATCGCTTACGTAGGCACCGCCCGGCATAACACCTGCAACCTTGCCGCGCTTACGAGTTGATCCTCCTCGTTTTGACGGAGAGAATACCGTAGAGTGGATTTGTAATATGCAGATTTATTACAACCACCAGTATACACCTCTATCCGATCGGCTGTACCTTACTCAATACTTGTTTGATCCTCCGGCGTCTGACTGGATGGCTGACTGGACTGGTCAAAATCCCGGCAAGGGTTGGGAGGATTTCTTGGTGGCAGTCTATCATCATTTTACCCCCGAGTTCCTTGATGGGCATTCACATATGGTAGACGATGTCCATCAATCTGAGATTATTGTTTATGCACCAAACAAAGTCACGTTGGATTCTTCAATTCCGGATGCAGCTCCAGTTTTTTGCAGCAATGAAGATGTCTCGTGTGATACGATTTCTGACGAATATCACATAGGTGGGGATACTACCATGGGGAGGCACATTCTATGTGAGATACGGGGTGACTTAGCTGATGTTGAAGCCAGAGAACATCACAAGTACTCTGCTCGGGAATTAAATGTGGAGGAGCTGTCAATCGTAGTAGATCGTGTGCATCAAATTCCGACTGTTGTTCAGGGGAGTTGGGTATCAAATAGAGCAGATGCATATCAAGCTGGAGATATTGCCCTTGCTGCTTTAAAAGTTGAACAACCAACTTGTTCATATCATCACTTTGCTCCGGAATTATTTGAAGGGGATTCACAAAAACTTATGCTAGAATCAGTGGTCGATACAGTTCCTATCGTTGTTGATGCTCCTGATGAGGGAGTAGCTCTTTCGTGTGCATCACAACAGGTTCGCAAGCAGAGCGAGATTTCTAGCCATGAGGTTGAAGGTAATGCTGCTTCTCTTTCTTTTGTATCTGCGCAAAAAGATCCTCTATATGTAGCTAGACGTCCTAGGCCATCCTTTTGTAATAATATGAAGCCATGCCTAGAGAAACATACTTTGCGGAGTTTAGGTGATGGAGAATTGTTTAGATTTGAACAGTCACTCGCCTGGGATGGTCGTTCGATCCCTCCGTGCAACGTTGTGCCACGTTTGGACAGAAGTTTTAGCATGAGTTGGCAACCGCCAGGTTCCCGAACAACCGAATCAGTTTCATCTACTGAGTCGCTACCTCAAATTCTTTTGACTGCCCATAAATCCTCGGGAGATGATCCCTCAGTGTCTGTGGCATTAAATTCTGATGATCGTAATGCTTTGGGCACGTCGCATGTCGGTCGAGAGTTATCTTCTAATGCTAATTACTCCAATGAGGTTTTTGGTGCACTGATATATGAAGGCGCTTCCATTCTGGACACCAGTACTACGCTCGAAGTAGAGAAGGGTATGTTGAATATTGTGGAATTGAGAAAGCAGCGTGCACCGAATCCACCGTCGCTTCAGCTGATACTTGAGGTGGGTCAGAGTTTCTTGCATTTGATGGATTCCATGATATTGGGGATAACCTATGATCGAGATGCTGAGTGGGGACATGCAACTATTCAGATGGGTTCAACTGTTTTTGTTTACCCACCATTTCACATCAGTGATATTTGGCGAGTTCATGACTTCGTTCAAGGAGGTCCTTTTGTTGTCAAATTTGCTGATCAGAAGTTTATTGATTGGGACCAAATATGTGGATATATAGCATTCTTTCCAAAGGTGGAGCCTTCGATAGTTGACGAACAGATCCTCCATGCCTCCTGGTACGATAGGATTGATCCTTGTTGCATGTTGTTCTTTGCTTTGGGTGTTCAACAATGTTAGAGTGATGGTCAGACGACTTGTTCTAGATATAGTTGGGGCTGCAATTATTAGGCAAGGCCACTTGGAGTCAGCTGCTCGACCACAAAAAATGTATTCTCCTCGCATTGTTTTCTTGGTCACTTATTTTGGTGGGAATTTTTACATTGAGTGGAGCGCTCTTGTTGGGGCATTAGGAGACAATAGTAATTGGCAGGGTGAGACACTACATACCCGAAGAGTTCAATTTTTGCTGATCAGATTCTCTACCAAACGAGGGGTCAATTTGGGTCAAGTTGAAGAGCATATATTCGTGTGCAGCACCTACTGTTTTAGTGGGCAGCTGTTAGGAGGTCTTCTGAAGTTTCATTTAGCCCAAATTGTATCTTCCACAACAGCAGATGAGATACAGATGATGTGCGTCGATGAAGATGTGTATGATCATCCGTTGAAGGAGAGCGACATCATCCATTCCAGTAGAGTTATCATTCGCAAAGGATGGATCAAATTGGGAGAATTCAATGGTGGTGAACACAGAAGTAATAAATTCAATCTGTGGGAAAATCTGGCAAAAGTTGGGATGACTTTTGATCCCATAGATGTTGTTCTTGTGAAAACTTGGTCTTGCGGAGCCACCAAGAAATTCACCTCTTTCGGAGCTCTTCCGGGCCACATCAGGCGTCATTCGATCAAGCTAAAGAGGAAGGTGTCTAGTATTGTTAAATCTGTGAGCTAAACTCAAACATACAAAAAGTCAACATTGTCATGCTAAGAGTTGGAGCCAACCAAGTGCCATCTATCAATTTTCTAGAAGCATGAAGTAAGAAGACAATTTCATTTTGAATTTGTGTTGTAATAGTCACCGTAAGTTTCTTGAAAAGAGGAACAAAACCTCATCTTTTGTTTTGCTACTTAAGTCGGTCAAGGTGAGGGAACCGACATAGTTAGTCTATAAATATGTATTGCCTATAGACATTTTAGATTGTATTAGAAAAGAGATTAAGCTTTCAATATATATAAATTAAGTCGTCCACTACTTTTGTGAATTCTCTCTCCTCGTATTGTAATCTATTAGAAATTCCATCTTCTTTTATTTTAACAAAGTGGTATCAGAGCCGATGGCGAGCACCAGCGTGGCGTCAATGGGGCATCTGCCGCTGCCCCGTCTTACCAAGACGAACTACGACAATTGGAGCATTCAAATGAGAGCACTTCTTGGCGCACAAGATGTGTGGGAGTTAGTCGTGACCGGTTACGAAGAACCGAGTCAAGATGAAATCGAGGCCATGTCTGCAACTCAGACAAGGGCATGGAGGGAGAAGCGTATGAAAGACAAGACTGCTCTATATCTCATGTTTCAAGCCGTAGATGAGTCCGGCTTTGAAAAAATTGCCGGTGCCACAACATCCAAACAGGCATGGGAGACATTGCAGAAAGTGTTCAAAGGCGCTGACCGAGTCAAACAAGTACGACTCCAAACCTTGCGAGGTGAATTGGAGGCCATGAAGATGAAAGAGACAGAAGGAGTTTCTGATTATATCACTCGTGTCCAAACGGTGGTAAATCAACTCAAACGCAACGGTGAAAACCTATCCGATGCCAGGGTCGTAGAAAAGGTTCTACGATCATTAACAGAGGATTTTGAGAACGTGGTGTGTGCAATTGAAGAATCAAAAAATCTAGAGGAGATGACCATTGATGATTTAGCTGGATCCCTGGAGGCACACGAACAAAGAAAGAAAAAGAAGAAACAAGAATCACTTGATGAGGCCTTGCAAGCCAAGGCGACAATTAATGAAGAAAAAGCCATGTATGTGCAGCACGATCACCAAGAAAGAGGAAACTTTGGAGGTCGCGATACTGGTTATGGAAGAGGCTACGAGAAAAAGAACAACCACGATGAAAGACAACAACCAAATCAAGCTCAAAATTGGCGTGGTGGAGGAAGAGGTCGTGGTGGCAGAGATGGTTGAGGCCGTGGGAGAGGTGGCCGTTCATACCGTCCCAACGTTGATTGTTACAATTGCGGCAAACATGGACACTTTGCAAGAGATTGTAGATCTCCGAGACAAGAAGAAGAGAACATGAATCTCGTGGCTGAAGAGGAAGAAAAAGAAGATGGCGTTCTCATGATGGCATATGATGACACCATTGCTGATACTGATGCAGACACGGTGTGGTATCTTGACACCGGTGCCAGCAATCACATGTGTGGGCGCAAACATCTCTTCACGGAGATGGAAGAAATTAAAGATGGGCATGTATCATTTGGTGATGCCTCAAAAATCGAAGTAAAAGGTCGAGGTAAAATCAGTTTCTTGCATAATGGTGAAGAAAGTACTCTTGAAAATGTGTATTATGTGCCGAATATGAAAAGCAATATTCTGAGCATGGGACAATTAATGGAGAAGGGCTACTCGGTATTCATGAAAGATCAAATGATGCAATTGAAAGACAAAAGAGGCTACTTAATTGCACGTGTTGAAATGGCCAAGAATCGAATGTACAAACTCAATTTGCGAAATGTTGAAGAGAAATGTTTGAAAATCGACATGACGAACCAAGCCTCACTATGGCACTTACGGCTTGGGCACTTGAACCAAGACGGCATTAGAAAACTTGCAAAAAATGGTATGGTCCATGGGCTACCTGATATAAATTACTCGAGATCATTCTGTGAAGGATGTGTCCTCGGCAAACAAGCAAGAAGTTCCTTTCCTAAGAAGACGGAATATCATGCGAAGAATATTCTCGAGATGATACATACAGACATATGTGGTCCAATCACACCCGAGTCATTTGGAGGAAAGAGGTATTTCATCACTTTTATCGACGACTGCACAAGGAAGACGTGGGTGTACTTTCTTAAAGAGAAATCTGAAGCACTCGAAACTTTCAAGAAGTACAAGATGATGGTTGAAAAGAGAACGAGCTGCAATATTAAGGCGTTGCGGTCAGATAGAGGTGGTGAATACATGTCAACCGCCTTCACCAAATTCTGTGAAGAACAAGGAATAAAAAGATATCTAACAGCGCCCTACTCGCCTCAACAAAATGGTGTAGCAGAAAGGAAGAATCAAACCATTCTCGACATGGTTCGGTCAATGTTGAAAACCAAAAACATGCCAAAAGAATTTTGGGCGGAAGCAGTGCAATGTGCAGTGTATGTACAAAATCGATGTCCTCATGCAAGGCTGATGGATCTGACACCTCAGGAAGCATGGAGCGGGATAAAACCGACAGTGTCACATCTCAAGATATTTGGTAGTGTAGCCTATGCACATGTACAAGATCAAAGAAGAACCAAGTTAGATGATAAAAGCAAAAGTTATGTGTTCATCGGGTATGATGAGAAAACGAAGGGCTTCAGACTATTTGATCCAAATGAGAAGAAGGTAATTATAAGCAGAGATGTGCATATAAATGAAGAAAGTGTGTGGGATTGGAACAACAAAAAAATTGTAGTACCTGAAGAAACAGAGCCATCAACCTCTACACCAATGATCAGACGGACAAATCACTCAACAACAGAAGATGAAGAAGAGCCAAGGCAACCAAGAATGAGGAATTTGCAAGATCTTTATGATACAACAGCTGAAGTACATCTAATATGTCTGCTAGCAGATTCTGAGGATATTATTTTTGAAGAAGCTGTGAGAAATAAAAATGGCGAGCTGCAATGGATGAAGAAATTGCTGCCATTGAAAGGAATGACACTTGGGAAATGGTAGAATTGCCGGAGAATCATCAACCGATAGGAGTTAAGTGGGTATACAAAAGGAAGATGAATGCTGAAGGAAAGATTGAAAGATACAAGGCGAGACTCGTTGCAAAAGGGTATCGACAAAAGGCTGGGATCGATTATGATAAAATCTTTGCCCCAGTTGCGAGAATGGAGACAATACGACTTCTAATATCACTTGCAGCTCAATACAAGTGGTCAATATATCAAATGGACGTGAAATCAGCATTTCTAAACGGAGTGCTTGAAAAAGAAGTATATGTGGAGCAACCACCTGGGTATATGAAAGTCGGAAAGGAGACAAAAGTGCTAAAATTGAAGAAGGCGCTCTACGGACTGAAACAAGCACCACGAGCATGGAATACCCGAATTGACACATATCTCAGAAAAAACAGGTTCGTGCAATGTCCGTATGAGCATGCACTTTATGTGAAAGAAAAGGAGGGTAACTTGTTATATGTTGCTTTATATGTTGATGACCTTATATTCATGGGGAATAATGAGACAATGATAAAAGAATTCAAAGAGGTCATGGCTCGAGAATTCGAGATGACAGACTTGGGATTGATGAAGTACTTTCTTGGGCTGCAAGTTAGACAAGATAAAACAGGAGTATTTGTATCCCAAGAAGCATATGCGAAAAGTATCCTGAAGAAAAATAAAATGGATGATTGCAACCCCGTATCAACACCAATGGAACTCGGAGCAAAACTTTCTAAGTTTGAGGGAGGAGATCAAGTAGATGCCAACAAATATCGAAGCTTAGTTGGAAGCTTGAGATATCTGACATGTACAAGACCTGACATTTTATATAGTGTTGGCGTAGTGAGTCGATTCATGGAAGAACCAAAGTACTCGCATTGGAAGGCAAACAAGAGAATTCTGCGATACATCAAAGGAACAGAGACACACGGATTGTTTTATTCAGAGTCAAGTGAGTACAAATTAATGGGCTACTCTGATAGTGATTGGTGCGGAGATGTAGATGACCGGAAAAGCACTTCAGGGTATGTATTCTATCTTGGAGAGACAGCTTTTACTTGGGCCTCCAAGAAGCAACCAATTGTGACGTTGTCAACATGTGAGGCAGAGTATGTAGCAGCATCATGGTGTGTTGGACATGCAATTTGGTTGAGAAATTTGTTACATGAACTAAAACTCCATCAACATGACGCAACAGAAATCCGAATCGATAATAAATCAGCAATTGAGTTAGCAAAGAATCCGGTGCATCACGAGAGAAGTAAACATATAGACGTTCGTTTCCATTTCCTTCGAGAACATGTCAAGAATAAAGATATACAAATGAGTCAAGTGGCGAGTCGAGATCAAGCAGCAGATATATTTACGAAGGCTTTACCAACGGAATTGCTTATCAACAACAAGACGAAGATCGGGATGAAAGATAGAAGAGATTTGAGTTTAAGGGAGGAATTTGTGAGCTAAACTCAAACATACAAAAAGTCAACATTGTCATGCTAAGAGTTGGAGCCAACCAAGTGCCATCTATCAATTTTCTAGAAGCATGAAGTAAGAAGACAATTTCATTTTGAATTTGTGTTGTAATAGTCACCGTAAGTTTCTTGAAAAGAGGAACAAAACCTCATCTTTTGTTTTGCTACTTAAGTCGGTCAAGGTGAGGGAACCGACATAGTTAGTCTATAAATATGTATTGCCTATAGACATTTTAGATTGTATTAGAAAAGAGATTAAGCTTTCAATATATATAAATTAAGTCCTCCACTACTTTTGTGAATTCTCTCTCCTCGTATTGTAATCTATTAGAAATTCCATCTGATTTTATTTTAACAAAATCTGGTGAGAGCTTTTCCACCTTTGAGAATTTTAGGCCAATTCGAAGGAAGAGATTCATGGGCATATATATGAGCATCGTCAATCTTTTGTTCTCATGTATGAGTGCTTCTCATTGTGCTATCTCTGAGCTTGGTGAGGCAGAGGGGGTTGCTAGGTGTTTGGTGAGCCTCACGAAGGGTGTGAGAAGTCTCCCCGAGTTCAGCTTAGAGAAATTACTACTTGTAGGCACATGGCTTGACCTATACGACATTTCGAACAGAAACATGACCATTGTATTTCTTGGGTCTTTGCTGCATGAAGCCCACTTGGATGTGATTGGGGATGGAGTCTTCAGTGGAGATGGTTCCAATTTGGATGGATGGGTTGTTATTAACATAGCTGAAGCTGCTAGCAGAGATTCGCACTACACGCTACAAATGATTCACGCCCCAGCTACAAAGAAAGAGGAGCTAGAAGTTCTAATTGCAATGAAGAGGGTAAGCTGGGACGATACGCAATCAGCTGTGCACAGGAAGTGTACGTGGCTGCTCGTAGTAACCAGAGTGTTGCTTCAAATTCGAGCTTTAGAACATGGAGTTACAAAGTTGATCTTCTGCTGCATTTTCGTTATCTCCGCCTTGAGGACAAGGCGATTGTTATCGGGGAGGGAGTTGATAGGGACCTCGAACCAAATGATCAACTGAACGAGTCCGACGCCGAAGATCGGCCACCAGCAACAATGGCTACTCATTATATTAGTTAGAATAGTTATTTTCCTTAATTATGTCCTTGCTTTATTATTTTTATTGAACAATATCTTTAGGTAGATTTTATTATATCTTTTCGGTTTTTCTTCTTGATTCTTTCCCGAATCGTAGAGTCGAATCAAGAAGGGTCCGGACTCTATATAAAGGGTCCATTAGAGAGTCAAAAAAAGGCATTCAAGAACAAAGAAATAAAAAATCTTTTCTTGAAACCCAAGTTTCGAAACCCTAGTTGACGCAACTAGGTTTCTTTATCGTCTTCTTCACAATTTCGTGTGCTCTAATCATTCCGATAGGATTCAAATCCTATCACAATGCAAATAACATGAGGCTCCAAAACCTTCCGAGGATTAGTATATCCATCTTTATTGTTCTTATACACAACATGGATGATTCTTTCCAAATTCAATATTTTCATAAGGATTTCCCTTGGTATGTTGCAAGACGCCTTCAAATATTCGTCGTTGCTATCCTTCAAAACTACGAATATGGCCCCTTTGGCCCCTCTTCAGATTTCCCAATGAGTGTATATATGATGCTGCGATCGATAAGTTGATGAACCAACATTTGAGATATTTAGTAAAAGATTACATAGAATAACATTGTATGAGTCATCTACGCCTATGAAATGAGAAAGTTGTTACTTTCTATTATTGCCACTAATAAAATACACGTGCACAAATAAAAACATAAAATACTACTCCTGGTAAATCTTGTGACTAAACCTTGATGGGGTCGACTAGCAATGCAATAATATGAGGCTCAAAAACCTTATGGGGATGAGTATATCCATCTTCATTGTTCTTGTATACAACATCGAGTACTCGTTCCAAATTCAATATTTTCATAAGAATATCCTTTGATATATAGCAAGACTCCTTTAAATATTCCTTGTTGCTATCCTTCCACGCATTCATAGACATTTCCCAAAATTTAGCCTTGGCTTCTTCTTTTGTCACACCTTTCTCCTTCATATAGCTGTCAATGCCAGTAGCAACTTGACCTCTCTCCTTCTCTACCTAAACAAACCAAAATATTTCATCATAAGTATGAGAGTTATAGTGCATGCCACATGATTTCCAGGGGATGCCGCAGTCCCATTAGATTGATTGAACCAAGAGAAAAAAATGAAACCAAAATTTGATAGATCAAACCCTTCTTTCTTGAATCTCAATTATTTCTTAAAATCAAATTTGCCCCTCAAAAACATTTCCCAGAAAAATCAATTTTTGTCTGGGACTGTTTCATAGGTTGTGTGCAAATTTCAAGGCATTACGAGATACAAGACATTTTTTTGGCAAAACAACATCAATCTTGGAACGACATTTCATGCATACCTCATAACTAGCAGCATCATCAACCAATCGACATATTGTGAGTGCGGCCACAAGCATTTTAGGCTTCTTACTTAGCCATTCGAAGTCTTCTTTTCGAGCAGATCCCATTCCCAGGATAGAAGAGGTGGTGAGGTAACAGTAGGAGCTGGTAATGAGAGCATTGCTTAGGTATTCCTCAAATGGTGGCAAGTATCCCTTTATGAACCACTTCGCCTCAACAAGATAGCTCCTCACCAGTTCCTTTAGCTACGGATGTTTAATCAAATTCGATTAGAATACACTTTTAAAATTACTACAAAAAATTTCTTTGAAGAATTAAGGCCCATGAATCATACTGCTTCAATGACATAGTATACTGCGTAGGATCGTCCTTCCCCAGCTAATTCTTCCTCGAATTGCTTAAAGAGTTCTAAAAGAGCTTTGTAGAGAGGCCTCATATACTCGGGGAGTCGAGGAATTTCTCTAGCATCCCACCTAAGAAAGCAAGAAATTATGTTATAAATCCTTGTTGTGATTAATATCGAGGATTACTGAAGCGTAACTGAATCAGGTAGGATCGATGCACACAGCTTTTTATGCCTCACGACGAGCTAGGTTTAGCATTTACCTGTGTATTGCCTCACTGAAAAGCTCGAGTTCCTCGATCGTACCATAAGAATCATAGGTGTCATCTATTAGAGATATCATAGGCATAGCCTTGGCCAGCATGATACGAGCACGAGAATATTGTGGCTCATGGCACACTCCCAGCGCCCAAAAGTAACACTCCACCACTCTATTTCTTGCATAACTAAGTTTTGAGATAAGCCTTGTTTCTTTCCACCACCTATGTATATATACATAAATAAGGATCATTTTCTATACATATATATCGAATTCAAGTTAATTTTTTAGGTTGGAAATATGTTACCTTGAGATTTGACTGAGCTCTTCTTTGTGAATAATTTGCAGTAAGTTAAAGTCTATCTTGGCGAATTTCATTAGGGTTTCAATTTTTTTCTCCTCTTCTTCGTACACGGAGATGAACCTGCGTGCTTCAACTCTCGGAATGTTGAAATGCAGGGGCTGCACGAGGGCATACACAACTTGTTCCTTGAGGGGCGATCCGAGGTTTGGCACCATGGATTTGAGAGTGTCCGTAGTAAACGCAAGCGCATCATCTAGTATGGTTTCTCCGCGTGTTCTCAGATGCGAAGCTTCATACAAACTCAGCAAGCCCTTTGCATCACTCTTGAGGCCCTCCTCGAATTTTCCCTCCACATCCACCCATTTACCAAATATTTCTTGAAAATTTTCAGATTAATCAGTTATTGGCCAATTAAAAACAAGAAATGATTCAATGAATATATGTACCAGAAGGTATAGGATGGCCGTGCTGCCTGAACAATCGAAAATGGAGAGAAACAGTGTACAAGTCATAGGCTTCATCATCCTGATAATTGGTATTGAGATGGAAATAATGTTGCAATATCTCTTCGATCTCGTTCTCAAAATGATAGGCGACGCCAAGGCGCTCAATGGTGTCGATCAGATTCATGGTGTCAATCATTTTGGTATCTGGAGCTGTTAGCATACTTCTCACATCATTTTTCAATTCTTCAACTGTCTTGGAATACTTTTCTTTCACCTACAATGCCAAATAATTATAACCCCACAAGTACAAAAGGTTCAAAATTAAGTCTCCTTAATTGATAGGTAAATTACTAAATTGAAAGAAAAAAAAAAGAAGAGTGTGTGGACATGCATACATTGGAGTCAGAAATGTAATTGATGAAGCGATCACCCCACAAGCTGGGGGAGAAGTTGGCCTCAGGACGATGATACAAACTGTTCGAATTTACAGTAGACATTTATGTATATATGTCTAAAAATCCTAAACTTGGGTTGAGTAGTTGTTGATGATAAAATACTCATATATATAGGCAGCTGGTCAATCAATATTTTTTTGTCTCTGTATTAATTAGCTAAGAAGCACTGCTTTAATATATAATAAATATATTACCATAATTATTAAAACCATCCCCAACCTACATATGTAGTAGTAGTACTATGTAGTAAGTTTATAGAACAGATTCTAGTTGAAAATTTTCCCAACCCCACCGACGTACGTTAATTACCTATGTATTAGTAGTACTATATGTAAGTTTATAAGTTTTACTGTAATATATAGAAACATTTTTTGCAAAGATATGAAATGCTAGTTCTTACATGTTAAAGTTTATATAACGACCTCCATCTTAATTAAGTTAATTGAAACCTTTTTTTGGAACGAGAATTACATAATTAATTTTAGTGAGTTAAATAAATTATAAACCAAAGTAAATAAATTAAATAAGTTAAGATAGAACTATAATATGAGAAATTAAAAGGTACTTGTAAAGATATTTTCACTTATCTTGAGATGTCTCAATATAAAAATGCATAAAAATATAATATCATTTGACATTCAATTTATCCATCCATAGGAGTAATTAGTACGTGTTGTATATATAGAGCGGCTGTAGAATTGATGAGACTGTAGAGTTGTTCAACCCTGTTTAAATCCAATTAATTTTCATAACAATTTTAGGGATTGCTAGTTTAGCACAACATTTAATTCAATTGAATACTCATGACATAGCTTGAGAACAGAATGGCTGGAGGAATCAATACACATAATTTCTAGTCATGCCCACTAAAGTGATAACCACTCCAGCATAACCACTGAACCACATATACCAAACGACGTCACTTGACATCTCTTCTTCTACCCAAAACAATTTTGTTTATGTTTTGAATAGTAGAAAGCCATTTTTTCTTTCCTTTTCTTTTTCAACATTTTTTTTTCTTTTTTACGTTTTTTAGTTTTTCAATAATAAAATATAAAATTAATAGTACTAGTAATTACGATTATTTAGCAATTAATTTCCATCAGAGTATTTCTCTTTTCCTTACATTTGTTATCTTGTTATGCTAATAATTAAAACGGGGAGTGTTATATTGCTAACTCAATGCTTAATTGCTAACTACAACTCAATAATAGCCATTAGATATTTAAATTAAAGGTCTATCATTAACCACAAAATGTCAATACGATAAAAATAAACGTCAATAAGGCTATAGGATTAATTCCAATAAAAATCAATAGGGGTATTAATGTCAAGTTAGTTATAACTAACTTTTAAAAGAAATCCCAAAACTTTAAATTCATATAACATATATCAAATTAAAGATAATTTTATAAGGATTTCAACGATATACTACATGCATATGTTCCGACGTCAAAATTTGAAAAAAAAAATCTAGAATTTTCATATTTTTCGTACACAGGCTAATGTCAATACAGCTAAGATAATATGTCAATATAAAGCATATACAATGTCAATCCTAAATTTGTGTTGACATTCTCAAAGCATTGTGTTGATATTTTCGAAACACTATATTGACATTTTCATCCAAAACCCTAATTTAGCGTTTTTTTAAAATTTTTTTTATTTAATTAATAAAAACGAAAATTACATTTGGCAAATTGTAGACCACACGTTTTTTAAAATCATGTGACCTTAAATTAGTTATAGTTAGCAATTAAATGATGAGTTAGCAATTAATCACTCCCCTAATTAAAACAATA
This sequence comes from Salvia hispanica, assembly GCF_029641045.1. Classification (NCBI taxonomy): domain Eukaryota; kingdom Viridiplantae; phylum Streptophyta; class Magnoliopsida; order Lamiales; family Lamiaceae; genus Salvia; species Salvia hispanica. The sequence goes on along the minus strand of NC_142695.1, from coordinate 48,564,565 downwards.
TCTACTTTTGTGGAGTGATTGTTAACTAAATTTTACTTTCTTAGATAATTATATTCATATTTTTCATACGACTATTTATTATCAATATCTTTCATTTTTATTTCATTGAAGTCATTTTAATATTAGAGGAATTATTAAAATAAAAAAAAATTGTAGATTTGTAGTAAGCAGTTTCCTAAATACTTGAAATATCTTACTCTTACCGAAAATGCACATCGATATTCTAATTTGGCGTAGTGAAAGAATAGGCTAGCCATTAAACTGTTTTTACTGCAAAAGACAGAATGACAAGGTATCAAATTTTAAGTACAAGATCCAAACTTTTTACAACAGAGATAGTCTGGTCATCAAAGCTGTACATATATAAACAAGAAGTTTGTAGCAAATTTACTTGTATAAAACAATTTACAAATTCAATAATATTAGTATAAACGACAATTTCAAAGTTCATCATGCATAGGTCGTTCTAATGGAACATTCAAGTCAGGAACCACATTTTGATGACCTAGAACAACATTCATACAACCCCGGACACGTATAATAGGCGGCGGCATGATCTCTTCTTGTTAATACTCAATGAACAGATTAATTTGTAACAGAGTCCTTTGATTTATACACTCAAAGCAGAGTCTTGTATTGCACTTATCTATAAACCTTTGTAATCCTCCTCACTATTTCATCATTCACAATCAAGCCAGATATATCGATATCATATATTTTCTCTCAATATCAAAGTGCAACACATACTATATTTCACTTTCCATGCATACCCAATAAAAGTCAGCTAAACATTGATGGGATCGACTAGCAATGCAATAATATGAGGCTCCAGAACCTTTTGGGGATGAGTATATCCATCTTCACTGTTCTTGTAGACAACATCAATTACTCGTTCCAAATTGAATATTATCATAAGGTTATCCTTTGGTATATAGCAAGACTCCTTTATATATTCCTCGTTGCTATCCTTCCAAGCATCCATAGACATTTCCCAAAATTTAGCCTTGGCTTCTTCTTTTGTCACACCATTCTCTCTCATGTAGCTGTCAATGCCAGTAGCAACTTGACCTCTCTCCTTCTCTACCTAAACACACCAAAAAAGTAGCTAGTGAGAATTACTTCTATAATGTTATTCATACTAGAATGAGCATGCATACCTCATAACTAGCTGCATCATCAACCAATCGACATATTTTGAGTGCAGCCACAAGCATTTTAGGCTCCTTACTTAGCCATTCGAAGTCTTGTTTTCGAGCAGATCCCATTCCCAGGTAAGAAGTGGCGGTGAGGTAATGGTAGGTGCTGGTAACGAGACCGTTGCTTAGGTATTCCTCAAATGGTGGCAAGTATCCCTTTATGAACCACTTTGCCTCAACAAGATAGCCCCTCACCAATTCCTTTAGCTACGGTTATTAAATTGAATTTGATAAGAAAATACACACTTTTTTTACAATAGCAATAAATTAGTAAATGTTTTCTTTGAATAGTTAATTAAGGCTCATGAATCTTACTGCTTCAATGGCATAGTTTACTGTGTAGGATCGTCCTTCCGCATCCAATTCTTCCTCGAATTGCTCATAGAGTTCTAAAACAGCTTTGTAGAGAGGTCTCATATACTCGGGTAGTCGAGCAATCTCAACATCATCCCACCTAATAAATTTGTAGACAAAGTTATAATAAAACCTTGATTGATGAGGATCAGTACTGAAACCTATTTCTATTTGAATATGCACAAATGCTTTGGCCTAACAATAGGGTTTAGGGTTCAAGGTTAACCTTTGTATTGCCTCGGTGAAAATCTCGAGTTCCTCGATTGTACCATAAGCATCAAAGGTGTCATCTATTAGAGATGTTATAGCAATGGTCTTGGCCAGCATGATACGCCCACGAGAATATTGTGGTTCGTGGAACACTCCCATAGCCCAAAAGTAACACTCCACCACTCTATCTCTTGCGTAATTAAGTTTTGAGATAAGCCCTAATTCTTTCCACCATCTACATATATAACATATTGTTATGTATGTTTAGCAATCAATACACATTAAGGTCATTTTTCTAGGTTGGAAATATGTTACCTTGAGGTTTCACTGAGCTCTTCTTTGTGAATATTTTGCAGCAAGTTAAAGTCTATCTTGGCCAGTTTCATCAAGGTTTCATTTTTTCGCTCTTCTTCTTCGTACACGGAGATGAACCTGCGTGCTTCAACTCTCGGAATGTTGAAATGCAGGGGCTGCACGAGGGCATGCACAACTTGTTCCTTGAGGGGCGATCCGAGGTTTGGCGCCATGGATTTGAGAGTGGCCGTAGTAAAAGCAAGTGCGTTGTCTAGTATGGTTTCTCCATGTGTTCTAAGATACGAAGCTTCGTACAAACTCAGCAGACCCTTTGCATCGCTCTTGAGGCCCTCCTCGAATTTTCCCTCCACATCCACCCATTTACCAAATATTTCTTGAAAAAACAAACGCAGATATAATAAAAAAAAAATCAAACTAAAAACAATAAATTAAACGAAGTGTACGCATTACTTCATGTATATACATACCAGAAGATATAGGATGGCCATGCTGCCTGAACAATCGAAAATGGAGAGAAACAGTGTACAGGTCATAGGCTTGATCATCGTGATAATTGGTATTGAGATGGAAATAACGTTGCAATATCTCTTCGATTTCATTTTGAAAATGATAGGAGACGCCAAGACGCTCAAGGGTGTCGATCAGATTCATGGTGTCAATCATTTTGGTATCTGGAGCTGTTAGCAGACTTCGAACATCATTTTTCAATTCTTCAACTGTCTTGGAATAGCTGTCTATCACCTACAGATTGCCTCATCAAAGTTATATATTTCTTCCACCAATCAATTAATCTCCTTCTTCAAACTTGATTCATAGGTACGTAAATTGGAAAAAAAAAATAGTGTTGACATTGGCATGCATACCTTGGAGTCAGAAATGTAATTCATGAAGCGATCACCCCACAAGCTGGGGGAGAAGTTAGCCTCTGGACGATGATACAAACTGTTCGAATTAACAGCCGCCATTTATGTATATGTCTGCAAATCTCAAACTTGCTTTCTGTAGTTGTTACTTTGTTAAGCAAAAAAATACACATACATATATATATAGCATAGAAAACAGTGTAATGCGGCTTCGTTTAATATAGTACTACTATTTGTTTAAAAAAAAAGAGAGGAAAGGTTGGCCAATAGTACTAGTACTCCTATAATTGTAGCATTATTGGTTGACGTCTGGCCGCCTATTCTTATACAAATGAACTACTCCTACTACTGTTTATTTTATTTAGATTTTGAGAGGAGAAGTTGGGTGATTCTTATAAACAATATTTGTAGCGTTGCAGTGGTTATACTTACGCTAGACGCCTTTTATTAAATTTATAGTGCGCGCTAGTGGAGTATATATATATAGGGGCACACTATGGTGCCACCTATATTAAAGTGACAATGTAACATCATTTTTAAGCGTCATATCTCCTATATAGATGACTTAGATTGGATTGTAGAAATAGAATACGGAATGCTTGGTTGTTCACAATATGTTGCTTACCAGGGTAATTTTGTCTTTTTATTGGAATTAAATTCAAAATGGGAATGGAAAATCCTGGTTATTTTGGGCGCTGATTCATACTCTCTCTTCCACTCAGCTATAACGCACGCCCACTACGTGAAAACTGAATCGTTTCTCTCTCCAAATCTCACAATCCGATCATCAGCGGTTTCTCCCAAAATCAGTTTCTCCGTCAGCGATTTCTGTTTCTCTTCTTTACTGGGTGCGATTGCCCCATTAGCGGTTTCTCTCAAAATCGGTGCTTGAAGTTTGCTGCCAGTCAGCCTCCGTCTCCTACATCCGATCGATTTGTGTTTCATTACCGGTTAGTATGACTGCTTAGTGAAGGTTTAGAGTTTATTGCGTAGTGATTATCCTCTTCTTGGTTATTTTCGACCTGTTTTCACCACCATTCCTCTAAAATTTTAGATCGCAATAGCGTGTTTTCTTGGGTTCTTTAAGTGAATGAAACTTACTCAATCTCTGGGTTGCATTTGTACGAATCGGTGTTTGCTTGGTTACTCTTTTCAAATACGGGAATGTGTATTGACCCTGGTTCCGAGGTATTTTTGGATGCTTTGTTCTATTTTTTTGTTTGCTTGGGTGTAATTTAAATGTATTCGTTTGCTTTATTAAAGATTGAATATTTGCTTATTCTAGAGTTAGTAAATGCTTAGACCCTATTTTCTACAATTTCGTTACGATTTTTTGAGCATTAAGAATTGCTTGTTTTTTTTTGTTGGTTGCTTTGTTGGGAAAAATTTCAATACACCTTTGATTTAAGGGATGCCATTGTGATCAAACATATTATTGTGCATGATTAAGCCTTTTTAATTGCTTTGTTTTACTGTTATGGTTGTTTGTTGTGATAAAGATTCAGAGCATTGTGTAATTGTGGATAGATGTGTTTGGTTTGTTGTTGTTGTTTGCTTGGGTGTCAATTCGTTTTACATATTTGCTTAATTCTGGTTGCATATTTGCATGCTTTAGAGATAGTAAATGCTTGGTCTCATGTTAGATTCAATACACATTTGATTTAAGAAATGCCGTTGAGAAGCATACAAAATAATGAGCATGATTAAGCCTTTGTAAGTGCTATGTTTTGCTGTAAAGGTTGCTTGTTCTGTGAAAGATTCAAAACATTGTGTAGTTGTGGTTATATGTGCTTGGTTCTTTGTTGTTGTTTGCTTGGGTGTAATTTCATTTATATGTTTGCTTATTTATGGCTAACTATTTGTTTGTTCTAGAGATAGTAAATGCTTGGTCTCATGTTTGGTGAATACTGATTCCAATTGCTTGTTATTGTTTCAGTATTGCTTACAATTCAATTCTATTAATTAGATCGATAATTGCTTGTTAAGTGTGTCTGAATTGCTTGTTTAGTGTGTAAGAATTGCTTGTTCAGTGAGTTAGATCTGCTTAATAATCATTGAAAATGTGGGTCAAAAGACATGTTTTTAAGTTGCTCAACAATGACTTAAAATGTGCTTGCTAATATATTATTATTTAGCTATTTCGAACTGTCTGCCGGTGGAATTGCATGATAAACGTATTGCTTGTTTAGCGTGGTAGAATTGCTTGTTCGGAGTGTTAGAATTGCTTGATAAACGTGTTGCTTGTTCGGAGTGTTAGAATTGCTTGTTTAGTTTGTTAGAATTGCTTGTTCAAGCTTATTAATTGCTCCTTTAATTTCCTCTTTAATAAAGCATTGAAAATATGTGTCAAAAGACATGTGTATAATTTACTTACTAATGGTTGACAATGTGCTTGTTACATGATAAGCGTAATAGTTTTCTTGTGCAACATAGGACTCTCGAAGGAAATTTGTAGAAGCTCAAAATGATCACTGTAGAAGAGGAGGATACTCGAAGGAAATCTGTAGAAGCTCAAAATAAGTTCGTGGATGACGTAATGAGTACGTCTTGAAGAGGCGCAAAGAAGGGATTTGCTGATGTTGAAAAGTTGGTTGCAAAGTACCCCAAACCATGAATGGTGAATAATATTTTCTTAGGAGAATGAATGCCAATGTTTTTGGTTCAAAAACTTTTGAGTAAACTAACTCTTGATGGTCGATGAGTGTTGATTTCTTTTGGTGTATACATTGATGGTTTTTGGATTACTATTTTTTATTTTGGTTCAGACATTGAATGTTAAAAACGCATAAGGCATGATTTACAATGGTAAGCAAATTTTGACACATTGCCAAGCAAAAAAAACTCTTGTAACACATTCTGACATACGCAAGCAAATTGCGATACGAATTCTGATTTGAGTATAAACAACTTCATGCACTAATCTTATTTAAATCCTTGTACTAGCAAACACTAAATTATAAATTAATATGCAAATGTGATGCAATTAAATTATAAAGAATATGGAATTAATGAAAAGATACGAATCAAGCAATCCAACACATTCAACCAAGCAATTACAGATTTTGAGGTAAGCACTAATCGAATTTTTATGATAGTATGTGAAAACACTTGTTACAGAAAAGCAATGCCGGGATGTTGCTCCCAACTCTTTCGATGTCTGAACTTCAATTACATACGGGCTTCCAATGAAACAAAATTCTTCTTCCACTCTTTTCCTCCTTCAGTATCAGGCAAGGCCGGGGAGTTGCTCTCAACTCTTTCCCAAACTGTTGCATTACAGCTGCAAACTGACATGCAATTTAATACCTATAAACAAGAAATATCTCATATTTAAACAAGCAATCAGACATACAAAATCTGTATGGTGAAATTAAAATAATCAATCAATAAATTACAATCAGTCTTTAGAGAACTCCACGAAATTTAATTACAAATACATAAATTTCAGAGAATTTCTTCAATTAGTCATTGAATCATCTGAGACACTGACATTACATGCAATTTAGTAAACATGAGCAAGCAATATAACATATTCAACCAAGCAATCTGATAGAGAACGGTTCAAAACAACAGGATAAGTCAAAATAATAAAACTCCATACTATGAAGCAAACAATACTAAACAAGGGCTGATTTTAGTTTGTCGGGGCACTCCAGCACACAAGTCACTGCGTCGCATATGAAATAAATGACATTAGGTAATTAATAATGCAAAATAGCATGTATGGAACATTATTCAAGAATAGTATCATGAACTGGCAGATAAAAAACAATTTCTATCAAAGAGGCAAGACACAAAATCATATCTACTATCTATTACTAACAACCAATAAAGTATTAAAAGCAATACAATTGGACGTCTATTATTATTTTGAGGAATGTAATTAGGAATAAGGAAGCTCTAACACTACCATGCAATGTCAGACCCATAAGCAAGCAACATAACCTATTTATGCAAGCAATCTGACATACTAAATCTGTACGGCGTAACACAAAAACTCATGTTCTAAATTACATTGACACACTGTGAGATTTAATTACAAATTCATAAATCTCATTTCCAAGCAAATAACTTCAGAGAATTTCTTGAATTGGGCATCAAAATCATATGAGGAGATACAAATTCGGGAGTTCACATTACAAATTCATGAAATTGAATTCACATATCAAATTCATGAATTGAATTCAAATATCAGCAAACTTTAAATACACAATAGCATGATTACATTATCGAATTGATGAAATTGAATCACATATTAAAATAAGCAAACTGTAAATATACGATTACAGATGATTGAGGTTCAATCACGCTACACGATTATAAGTGATTCTTACCGTCAGCAAAATCAGTGAAATGGACGTCATCGGGAACATTACTCTTCATGGATTGAATGATTATTGAAGATTGCAGGAAGAATCGCAGAGATTCAATATCTCCCAAAATTGAAAAAAATTGATTGAAAATATCGCAGATGATTGAACGAATTATAGAATTGAAAATAGCATAGGCGATTTTGAATGAAGAAAGAGGGAAGGAGGAAAATAACGTGATTTACGCTTGGAAAGAAACCGATGGAATTGGATTTACAAATATAGCCATTTGCATTTTTATATATATATTTTTTAGTATAATTGAGACTGCCAAGTGGCATAATTAAATTGCATCTCACCCAAAATCTAACGCGTCAAATTGGTGGCACAGTGTAAACCAAAATAGCGTTGTCATTTTAGCATTTCCATATATATATATATATATATATATATGTATATATATATGGGTGCGTTAGGCTCCTTTGCACCCTAAATGTCCTATTTCCTTCTTAATCTCAGCCCTTGGATCCTTGAATTGGATGGTTGTGATCAATGCATTATTAGTCTATAATGTTGCATTATTAGCTGTTGTGCATTATTAGAATGAAAATGTGCATTATTAGTCTATAATGTTGCATTATTAGCCACTGTGCATTATTAGAATGAAAATGTGCATTATTAAATGACACGTGACATTAATCTAACCGTCAGATGACAAAATCGTGGGGCTAGGATTAAGAAGGAAAAATGACAAAAGATATGAAAAGGATTTGAATACATCCCTATATATATATATAGGGGTGCACTATGGTGCCACCATAGATAGGATAACACCATACCACCAATATAGTCCGTTAGATCTCATTTATGGACGCCTAGGATTAAGTTTCGTGAAAAAACACGGGTTTGCAGTCTGGGATACAAGTTGTCAAAAATGAGAAGAATGAATTGGTACCCACCAGATTAGTGACAGGATGGAGGATGTGCATCGACTACAGGAAGTTGAACGAAGCCACAAAGAAGGATCATTTTCCTTTACCTTTCATTGATCAGATGCTGGAGAGATTGGCAGGCAAACAGTATTTTTGTTTCCTTGACGGATACAGCGGCTATTTCCAAATCTACGTTAATCCAGAGGATCAAGAGAAGACCACATTCACGTGCCCTTTTGGCACATATGCATACCGAAGAATGCCATTTGGATTGTGTAATGCACCGGGGACTTTTCAACGATGTATGATGAGCATTTTTTCGGATCTGTTGGAAGTATGCATTGAGATATTCATGGACGATTTCACCGTTTATGGGAACTCATTTGATACTTGTTTAGCCAGTCTTGATCTAGTGTTGCAGAGATGCCAAGAAAAGCATTTAGTGTTGAACTTCGAGAAGTGCCACTTCATGGTGACTGAAGGCATTGTCCTGGGTCATGTGGTTTCTGAGAGGGGTATCCAGGTAGACAAGGCAAAGGTGAATGTGATATCAAAACTACCATACCCCACGAACCAAAAAGAGGTAAGAGGATTCCTAGGCCATGCAGGTTTCTATAGGAGGTTCATAAATGATTTTGCAAAAATCGCTCAACCACTCACTCGGTTGTTACAAAATGATGTGGAATTCGTCTTTGACGAAGGATGCGAGAGGGCGTTCCAGCTGCTTAAGGATAGGTTAGTATCAGCACCAATAATCAGGGCACCAGACTGGAACCATCCTTTCGAGATAATGTGTGATGCAAGCGATTTCGCTGTGGGAGCCGTCTTAGGACAAAAAATTGATGGAAAAAGCTATGTGATTTTCTATGCTTCCAAAACACTAAATCAAGCTCAGAAGAATTATGACACCACGGAGAAGGAAATGTTAGCCATCGTGTATTCCTTTGAAAAATTCCGACCCTACCTTCTTGGGTCAAGGGTTATAGTCTTCACAGATCACGCAGCAATAAAGTACTTACTGGCCAAGAAGGAGTCGAAGCCAAGGTTAATCCGTTGGGTGTTACTTTTACAGGAGTTTGATTGGGAAGTACGAGATAAAAGAGGAACGGAGAATAGGGTAGCAGATCATTTGAGCAGAATCTTCCAAGGAGAAACAGAAGAGGCCATACTCGATGCCTTTACCGAGGAACATTTGTACCTTTTGGAGAAATTTCCTAGACCACCTGACTGGGAAGCAGTTTTGGCCTTGACCGGTCTAGGGGAATCGGATAAGGGGAAGCGCACGCTGAATGCAGAACAGTGGTTTGCTGATCTAGCCAACTACTTGGTCATGGGAGAGATGCCAATTTCAGAAGAAGTTTCCCGGGCCCAGAGGATGAAGATTAGAAGTGAATCCAAATTTTATTTTTAGGATGATCCTTACCTGTGGAAAATGTGCTCAGATCAAGTGATTAGGCGCTGCATTCCCGAATGGGAACAAAGAGATGTGTTAAATCATTGCCACACGTTAGCATGTGGAGGCCACTTTGGGCCAAGGAAAACAGCGAGGAAGGTTCTAGATAGCGGATTTTATTGGCCAACATTGAACAAGGATGCTTTCGAGTTCTTCCAGTGTTGTGAGAGATGCCAACAGACAGGGGGGTTTTCAAGGAGAGATGAGATGCCTCTGATCCCAGTGATCGTGTGTGAAATTTTTGATGTGTGGGGAATGGACTTTATGGGACCGTTTCCGTCATCCTGTGGGAATACTTACATATTGGTTGCAGTGGATTATGTATCTAAGTGGATAGAAGCTAAGGCCACCACAACTTGTGAATCGAAGGAGGTGGCGAAATTTCTCAAGGATAATATTTTCAATAGATACGGAGTTCCTAGAGCCATCATCTCAGACCAAGGAACACATTTCTGTAATCGCACCATCGAGGCTTTGATGAAAAAATATGATGTACACCATCGAGTGTCAACTCCTTACCCTCCTCAGTCTAATGGCCAGGCAGAGATTTCTAATCGCGAGATCAAGGCGATATTGGAGAAAACAGTTAATCCGTCAAGGAAGGACTGGAGCAAAAGACTCGGGGACGCATTGTGGGCCTACAGAACTGCTTTTAAAACACCTATTGGAATGTCACCTTACAGACTTGTGTTTGGTAAGATGTGTCACTTACCTATGGGTATTGAACACAAGGCGTACTGGGCAGTGAAAGAAATGAACATGAAGCCGATAGCTTGCGAAGAAGAGAGGAAGTTACAATTGCAAGAGTTGGAGGAACTTCGGCTGGAGTCGTTTGAGTCTGCCATGTGGTACAAAGAAAGAACGAAGTTATGGCATGATAAAAACCTCCGGGTCAAGGAACTTCATGTGGGACAGAAGGTGCTCCTTTTTCAGTCTCGGCTTAAGCTAATGCCAAGGAAACTGAAGTCTAAATGGATCGGCCCATACACCATCGTTGGCATCCGAGCAAATGGAGCAGTGGAGATCCAGGGAAGTGCTCCAAACTCTGTTCCTTTCCTTGTTAACGGTCATAGAGTGAAAGTCTATAGGGATAATTCCGAGTTGTGTGTTGTGGACGAGATTCCACTACGCACACTCCTTATTATTGCCTAAAGGGACGGGGGTAATTTCCGATGAATTCCTGGGTCAAGGAGTAAGTTAATGATTTTGAAAATTCAAAACTGAACCAGGGAATCTCGGAAATACAACATGTAAATAGTTTAATTGTTTTCCTTTAAAAAAAATAAAATAAAATAAATAAATAAATAAAATCTATATATATATATATATATTTATTTTCGAGGCACCAGACTCCAAGGGGAACCGATATTTTATGCCCTAACCTCGACCTAGGGGTCTGGAACCTTCATTTTCCTTATTTTGTAGGGCATGGTCGAGGGAATTCGCCAAGAGGAGAATCTGAAGGAAGGAGTCAATGAGGGAAAAGATATTTCGAATTTCAAATTCTGGCCGATAATTATGGGAGACGTACGGTTGCTTACATCACGCCTGCAACCGCACCATCTTTTCACCAGAAAAGCAACCGTCGTCCTTCTCTCTCCAGTCATTCTTAATTAGATGAAATTTGTGTTTGCTCTTCCTTCTCTCTTCATTCATTCTCTCTCTCTAAAAACGAAAGAAACCCTAACCAAAAATCGCCCAGTTCTTTTCATTTTTTTTCAGATCTACACCGATGGATTCTACCAAGGGCACTGAGTATGACCCAACCTTGTTGGCCGAGTTGACGCAGAAGGTGGGAAGTATAGAGAAAGCAAAAGAGGTGTATGCCCTATTCGCCGCCAGTCTAATGCCTTCTGCGCCGACTGCACCGTCACTGACAATTCCGGCAGATTCGGTTGCGAAATTGGCGAGTCTCTCTGAGGAAGGATCGCAAGTCGCTGCACCACCGCATGCAGAAACCGTTTCGCAAGAGGCGGAGGAAGAGGAGGCATTACACAAACAGTCGGAGGATGGTGAACCGACACATGACGAGACCTTGGTGGAGACAGAAGGGAAAGAAACTGAGAGCCCTAATCTTGAGGGTAGGGAAATGTGTGAGGGGGAAACCCCTATTTCTGTTGAAGTTCGTGAGGGAGAAACCCATGTTTCTGTTGAAATGGCTGAGGGGGAAACCCCTGTGTTTGAGAAGACTGCTGAGGGGGAAACCCCTATGTTTGAAAAGACTACTGAGGGGGAAACCCCTACTTTGGAGAGAATCGCTGAGGGGGAAACCCCTATTCTGGAGACGGGGGATGGGACCCCGGTTGATTTCAGGGATGCAACCCCTGAGTTCGTGGAGGAGGGGGCAACCCCAGGAGATGTCACGGGGGAAAACCCCATTTATATCGAGGGGGCAACCCCAATGTTGGTTGGAGAGGGGGAAACCCCAGAAAAGCTTTTGGCGGAGTCAGATCTACATTCAACGGAAGTACCGGAGCCCGAGGAAGGGCTGAAACTGATCGTGGACCTGGTTGATGACCAGGAAGAAAGTGAGCCCAAGGTTGATGAGATGGCAGAAAGGAGGCGCAATAAGAGAAGCCTCCTTGATGAAGTCGATGACTTTATACCTGACGCAACAGAGGCAGAAAGGAGGCGCGCTTGGTCAAGGAAAAGGCAAGAAAAGGAAAGGCGCTGGCGACTACATCCACCCGGTCAAGGAAAGCTCCCTCCGTCCAGGAGGTCGAGGAGACCCTTTCCCCTGTGACCGAGGAAACCTCTGTCGAGGAGCACGACGAGCCCATCCCTGAGCCCAGCTATAACTCTGAGGAGGTTGCAGAAGAGCCGATTCTGGAACGCCCGGTAATTTGGCTGACTAAAAGTTTGCTAGAGGAGATGAGGCAGTTCGACGATCAAAAGAGGATCGCGGTATACAAGGAGAGGTGTAGCGCCGGGAAGATGGCTAAGTCAGGGAAGCAGTACAGCTCGAGGGAGCTCAAAATGATCGCTTGTGATAATGAATTCCGCGCCTGTATTCGAGCAATATGGTTTGAGTGGCTGTTGCAGCACAGCCAGGAGAGGGTACCAGTAGATTTAGCAAGGGAGTTTTTCTCCACTTTTCGTTTGAAGAATACCACTGACCTGGACGCGGATTCTATCACATTCAGACTTCTTAATCAGGAGCGCGAGTTGAGCATTAGGGAGTGGTCTTTGCGGATGGGGTTGTTCACCCAGGCAGAAGATGAAGAGGGGGCATGGAACGACAGGATGGTCGGGATGCCAAAGAACACGCCTGGTTTCAAAGTACAGACAGCATGGGAACTGGTCACGCACTCTAAATCAGGGGCGTTTAAATCCAGCTACTCCAAAGCCTCCCACATCGAAGACCGGATCCTCTGTTTTGCTCAAACATTTGTCAGCTACAATTTGATGGGCAGTGCGAATTCAGCTCTCACTACTACTGATCTCTACTTCACATGGTGCATGGCGAAGGGTGTTAAGGTGCACCTCGGATATTGGCTGGCGCAGGCGTGCCACCAGATGACGAGCAACCCGGGGCGTCATATGTACACCTGCCACCTCATCGGCGCTTACCTCCAGAGGAATATAGACATGAGAATTGCCAAGGCCGCTCCGCTAGTAGTCATGTGCGAACCCCCAGAGGTGTTTAGTGTTGATTATTTCTTCAATAAGGGGCTGCTGCAGACTCAAGGCACCAAAACTCTCTTCTATTCATTGGGAGATAAGGTGAAGGCAGAGCCGGAGGAAGCCGAGGAAGCCATGCCGAGTGAAGAGGTTGAAGAGCTGCGCAAGGAAGTCCAGGACGTGAAAAAGGAGATGCAGATGATGAGGAGAGAGATGATAAAGGAGCTCGGTGGGATAAGGAAGGAATTGATGGGGAATCGGGAGGAAGTACAGACCCTGAGGGGAAATATTGCTGATTTGGCGGTGAAGTGTGCCAAACAAAATGATAGGATGACGGAAGCGGTGGAGCTTTTAATGAAAATGTTGAAGTGGATGCAGCAGACGCTCCCCTTGACCCAGTCGAGGACAACTCCTGGGTCCAGCAGTGAAGTTAGGCAGCCCACTCAGAGCAGTCCCTCCGTCAAGCGACCACAGCAGTCGCTCCAGTTGATCTCCCCGACCATTCCCGTGCAAATTCCAGCCCCACCAAAATCAAAGTCTATCGTGAGAAAGCCAGTACCTGAACAAACAACACAAGAGGAAGGAGAGCTGGAGCAGCCAGCTAAGAAGAAAGTGAAAGTGACCCGACCCGGAATCCCACCCCAGTCTGGCTCTCGAGGGAGCCAGCCCCAGAAGTGATCAATCATCTCTTGACCAAGTAACTTTTATTTGTCGTTCTTTTCGTTTTTTTATTTACCTGTTATATATGTGTTTAACTTTTGTTATATCTTCTCCCACTTAGCCCACTGCGTGGTCTAAGTGTGAGAAGTTTGTGTTTTCTGTTGTTATGTTTGTTTTCCTATGTTTTCTGTGTTTCTTCTCCCACTTAGCCCATTGCTTGGTCTAAGTGTGAGAAGTTTTATTATTTTGTTTTGCATTGATCTCTCTGTTCCCCCCTTCACGACGATGGCTTAGGGACAAGCTTGAGTGAAGTGGGAGGGGGAGAGGAGTCAATGCATTACCCGTGTCGCATATTAAGAGTCTGTAGTCTTAAGTGTTGTCACATGAGCCAGTGGATATAATACGGCATGATCCCCTTAGTGAAAGTAATTGAAGATAGGAGGCATTTCAACTTAGAAGCTTTTTCCTTAAATAAGCCTAGTTAATTTGAATGAAGCGAGAACGACGGAGAATGCCTCTACTTATTTAGTTGTGAAGCCCTACTACATAGTGAGTTATAAACCTCAGATAACTTTGAGCTAACACATGTTTAAGGGCCACCACTGAATGCTTAGGGAAGAAGAGCTATGAAGGAGAAAAACTTGGGAATTGGGTTACGAAGGTATAAGCTGGACGAAGTCCAGGGAAAGGCGTTATAAGCTGGACGAAGTCCAGAAGGAAGGAGAAATGGAGGAATAAGCTGGACAAAGTCCAGAAAGGAAAAAAAAAAGAGGAAAAAAAAATATAATAGAAAAGAGGAGGAATAAGCTGGACGAAGTCCAGAGGGGGGAAATGGTCTAAAAACAGGAATGATAATAGCCTGACCCAGGAAGGAGAAACTCTCATAACCCAACGCTTCAGTGGTGTAGCATTAACTTAAGAGAGAATCGATCCTAACATCCCTGGTGAGGAATGAGTGATCGAGTGAACCCAACAATTGGGTAAGTAGAAAGCTATCTTGACAAGCTGACAGATTGGCTAGGTAAAAGAAGGGAAAGGGCCTATTTGGAGGAGTGCAAACTATTGGATTGACCTTAATCTTGTGGGGACAGATGCTTAAAATTGAAACTAGCTCATGTATATGTGTTTTACGTGTTTGTATGATTTTCTTATATTTTCATAGTTTTTCTTGTGTCTAGGTCTAGGAGTCGGTCAAGAGATAACCTTGCTTGAAATTTGCCTTATTCTTTTTCTTTTCTTGTCTTTATACTTGAGGACAAGTATGGTTTAAGTGTGAGCAGTTTGATAAGGCTAATTTCATGCATCGGTAATGTGCGAAAAATGTTATAATTTGCTGGGTCTAACACGCTTCCTAAGCCAGGTGTGTGAAGAAAATCGCTAGATCAAGGAAGTAATGAAGGAGATGGTCTAGCGAGAGAAAGGAACGGAATGAGCAGGATTTACAAGGAAAATTGGCGTGACAGAGGAGTTTACAGCTGAGGGCAACAAAGTCATTATCTATACCTCGCTGGGCCCACTCAAACGCCTATATATAGAGAAGAGCATGCAACGCAAAAGGAGGCTTCGACACAGTTTTTTTACTCTTCTTAGCTCACACACTTTACACACACACACTTGGGAATGGATCTGGGGTAGTCGTGATCGGAGGGGTACTTTCTGGCAAATTTCATGTTTGGCAACACCGTCCTAGTGAGGGCGAAGATACAATCACCTTTAATTTCAGTTGTTTTGCTTGTTTTCACCGTCGAACTTCACTTTTGGGAGTCGACCTTGATGTTGATGATCTTTAATTGTTTTATCGTTCGTGGATCTGCGTTTAGCTGTTTAATTTCAAGTCATTTTGCATAGATCTCTCTGCTGTTAGTTATTTCTTCAATTATTATGTCGATCTCTGTTTATTTTTGATGTTGAGGAGTTTGATGTGGAATTTGGTGACAGATCTGTGGTTGTTTGAGTATTCGGAGTTCTTATTTTAAAAATCTGACGTGATGGAGAGTTTTTGCTGTTTGGAGTTCATGTCAGACGCTTGGATCCGGAGTGGATTTAGCGTCTGAGGTTGGATTTGGCGTGTGGAAAGATAGTAGTTCAATAGATTTGTTTATTTCTTCTTGATTTCTATTTTACTTCGTCTAGGGTATGCAGATCTGTTAAGTTTTTCGTTTATTATACATAAATTTGATTCCAAGTCAGTAGCTCTGTTTTTATTTTGCTCATGCTGTTTTTCTTAAGAAGTTTTACGCAAATTTTGTTGTAGAAGACGATGTCACTGTCAGTTAGTACGAGAGTTAGTTATTCTGCCAACTTTTCAGTCGTACCTTGCTTTTTTTTAGACATGGTCCCCACAGTAGGTTTATTTCCTAGATCTAACTGTTAGTTTAAGAATTTTTAAAGGTTCCCAAGTCAAGTTAATTTTGATTTTCCTCAACCCAAGAAAATGCGTGGCAGCAGCCAACTCCAAAAACACTCCCAAATCCTTGAACATGAGTATTACGCATCCTTCTTTGTGGGATTGATCCCTACTTCCCTATACTAGGTTTAGTAAAGTGGTTGAGGGTTTTTGAAAGGAAAAGTGCTTTGTGTGTCCGACGACCGGGATTCCTCGCGACCCACGAGTTCCTAGACCGAGTGATCTGGTGGACTTGCTGGATCTAGGGAACCTGCTATTTCCTATTTGAACACGCAGAGACAAAACAAAAAAGTCCTTTCAAGTGGCGTCGTTGCCGGGGATGGATGGCGTTTGTTGTTATTTCATTTAAGGATTTGGTGTAAATATTTTAATTTCTGTTATTTTCTTTCTCCCTGACAGTTTATGAAAGCGGGCTTCCAATCTGGAAGTTGGGCAAGCTCATCTGGATCAGGGAGCGGCCAGTACAAGTGGCGAGTCAAGGAATCTACATCTACCATCACCACCAGATCAGGATTGAGGACGGAAGATCCATTTCCGTTCGAGTCAGAGAGTGAAAAGGAGTGGAATTCATCGACAGAGGAGAACCCAGGGACATCAACCGAACCAGAGCATTCCGAGACCGAGGAGGAGAAGGACCCAGAAATGGCTCATCTACTAGACCCCGATCCGGAAATAGGGTCGCTCACCGCACATCTTGATGGTGAACCCGCTCATGCTATAGTCTCGAACCCACGATGGAGGTCGATCGACATCAAGACGAATGTACTTGGAGTTCTACCTACTTTCTTTGGGCGTAGGAACGAATGCCCCTATGAATTTTTGAACGAGTTCAGCAACTATGCAGCATTCAGAAGCGACCCAACGAGTGATGCACTTTTTATTTGCACTATAAATACCTGCAAGTATACAGAGTAGGTATAGTATAGCAAAAGGTTAGTACCGGGTATCGAACACGGGGAAGATGTACACAAAGTGTCTATCTTCTACTAGAACTCAATTACTATATGGAGAAACAAGAATTTTTGGAAACTTTTTGAAAACAGTAAATACCCTAGCACAGTTAATACTTTGAAAGGACGAGTCACCTAGCTTATGCTCATGCGATACAAACGTTGATTACTAACATTAGGGTTGTCAATCCTAACACGTAACTCCAAAAAGCACCTAAGACCCTTGAAAAGTCCTCACTCTCAATTAACAGTGCCGTTTTAAAGGAAGCTAACTGTAGTGTCTACTAAGTGGATCTAACTCGCTAGAACTCTGTCACAGTTATGAAGCAAGTTGTATTGAATCATACATAATTGTGTCACTCAATTATGAAGCATCATGATTAACTTAGGGAAGAAACAAAGTAAAAACAAAACGGATATTAAATAGAAAACGGAATTGTATAACCAAAGTTGCTACTAACACATCCCTAGAATCCTATGAGTTTAGTTACACATGACTGAATAAACTAAAAACATAGATTGAAGGGAAAGCAATTTGAACATAAAACTAAAGCAAATAAAACCCGTAGGTTGAATCCTTGTCGTTCTTGATGTTCTTGAAATCCTTCTTCAACTCCTTGCACACTTGAAGTACTCTAGCTTTTGATCTCTATGAATGTGTTCTTGTTGTGTGAAAAAAAACTCTCCTCTTTTTTTGATGAAGCTTGAGGTCCTATTTATAGGGGAAGATTATTCCTCATCATAGAAGGAAAGGATCTTCAAAATTTGGTAAATCTTGGAGCAAATCTAGGGCTGGTCGGACTCGCCGCCTTTCTCCGGCGGGCCGCCGCACCTTGGCCGGCGGTCGCCGCGTTGGAGTCCAGAGATTCTGACCCTTTGGTGGCGGACCGCCACATGTCCTCCGGCGGTCGCCGGGCGAGACTCTTCTCCTAGCGTAAATTTCCGAGGCGGGCCGCCACATAGCTCTGACCGCCGGGCGCCGGCGGTCGCCGTACAACTTCGCGGCGGTCGCTGGTCGCCGTCTGACTCCAGATTTCCAGACTATGCGTTTTTACTCCCCTTTTCGGCTCAAATATGCACATTTCTCACAAAACACGTCAAAATACCAAAATGTATAGAATATGCAAATAATGGACATGTAGAGTGATTTTGATGACAAAAACGGACCAAATAATGGCCTTAAAACAGTGCAAAAACCGGGCGTATCAACTCCCCCAAACTTACATTTTAGTTTGTCCTCGAACAAAACACTAAAGACACAAGAATAGACGCACGGAACGCACAAGGACTAGACATCATAATTGCCTCAAAAGATGAAAGAATAGATTAAGCATTATTAACACAATCAAATCAAGCAAGGCTTAATAGTGCACTTTCATTACTAACTCGTGGAACACCTTGAATTCAAGCACTCACATGTGGCAAACTTCCTAAGATGGGAAGTGTTCTTTCTCTCACTCTCAAAGTGTATAAAGGTAAAGTGTAAATCACTCAAATCATGCATCATGCAAAGTTTACCATAGGCTTGCTGAAAGTCTAATCCCTCCTCTACTCAATGTGATTAAGCATCAAAAGTCCGAAATGTCTTTCTTTTCGGTTGTAACGTAGGCTCTTTGGTAGGTGAGGAATATTTGGCTAAAAAAAAGTGACTCAAATATAAAAATATCCCAAGTAGAGTTAGGATGACTCCACTTTTCTAAAACTTAAGGCACTTCTAACACTTAATTTTTCTCCTTCACTTTACTTTCAATCCTTTGATTTTATTTTCTTTTCACAACCTTTCACACATTTTTTCTTCTTTTTTTTTTTTTTTTTTTTTACACATCCTTTCTCTTTTTTTCTAAGATCAAGCACATATTTGGAATTTTTCTCAATTTCGCAACTTGTACTTTCTTAATATTAAGCACACTACTTTTTATACTTTCCTCCTTATCTCTCCAATTCCTTTACAAAAGAAGATAACAAAAACTATACTAACCCTAGGAATTGTCCCCCCATTTATTTTGGCTTCCAAAGAAAAGGCTTAAAGGCTCAAAATTGGCTCCAAAGGAAAAAATTGAGAGGGTCGAAAATTTTGGATATAAAAGTAGCTAAGAAAAGACGGCCTAACATCCTCCTAAATCAACTTAAACACTATGTAAACTTAGGCAGACTAGGAGCAAGTTCTAGAAACATATACATGCATACAGATAAATCACACAAGAAAGAATTTAAGGCTCAAATCTCACAAGGTAAAAGCACGATTCAAGGCGAACAAGCAATTCACTAATTATGCACCTTTTCACCCAACCATCATATCAAAACGTTAAGCCACACTTAAACATAGATGGAATATAATATCATTGGCAACTCGGTCTAATGTGTCCCTAAGCATGCGTGTTTCTAAGTTCTTCATGTTATGTTCATGACATGGATTCAAGAAAACATTTTTAGAACACAAAAATCTCCTACGGGTTTTTGGAAAATTAAAGCAAAAACAAACAAAAAACAAAAAGAAAACCCTAAACTCACGGTCCACCACTTCATCCCCCCAAACTTATTTACAACAAAGTGTAAAATAAGTTTGTAGAGTCGGTAGGGACGTGAGTATACTACTGAAAACAAAAACGTACCCTGAAAAATTTCGCGTAGAGGTTGAGCGGGGCGAAAATTCGAAGAATTTCGAAAAATCGCGCTGGAAAATTGTGCCCAGGTGGCGGTCCGCCGCAGCTGTTCGGCGGTCGCCGCACGTCAAAGATGATTTCCAGCATTCAGGTGGCGGACCGCCGCAGAGCTTGCGGCGGTCGCCACGGAGAAGTCAGAACCTGCGAAACCAAAACCAAAAAAATACTTAAAATTAAAGCAAAAATTGTTAAATCAAGGAAATAAATCGTTTCAAAAACATCCAAAAACATGGTACAAATGCTCATTTAAAGTCATCGAGCTTGACTTCTTCAATCTTGAGGAGGTGGAGGGAAACGGGCGCTAAGATCCTCGAAAGCTCCAACGAGGTACGTGATATCACTCCTCATTGTCTCTCGTTCCTCTCTAGCTTCGGCGGCCATCCTTTGGAGCTCTTCATATTGTTGACGCCGATGAGCGTCTTCCAAACGTTGTTGCTCCCAAAATTCTTGTTCCGCCGTGCGCCAATCGCCTTGAGCCGTCCACCCTTGGCGGTTGTAGGCATTCTCCGCTTGTTGCTCCGCCCATCGATTGTCCCAAGTGTTGGACATGTTTTGCATGTAAGAGAAAATTTCTCCTAATTGGGCGGAGGTGTTGACTTGAAACTCCTCTTCCGGATTTGGCCTCCCGCGGCGGCGGTTCGCTCGTGTCCGGCGGCGATGTCCTTCCACTTCCTCTTCTTCTTCTTCCTCTTCTCATCGTGGTTGGGATTGCGGTGGTGGCGGTGCTTCATTCCCTTGAGCTTGTGAATGCTCCGCGCCCTCTTCATAGTTATCAATGGCATCAAACGCGGAATCCTCATCGGGCTCAAATTGAGGAATGCGAGAGGGAATGTTCCTCTTTCTAAACTCCCCATTGACGGGGTTAGCCTCGATAGCTCTCCGGTGGGCGGGTGTGTCGAGCTTCCAATTGGCTTGGTTTGCCCAAACATCGACCTTGGTCAATTGCGGGAGTGGAACGGGAAAGTGATCCCCCGCTACTTGCATAAAATACCCTTGACCCCAACCATCGGTCTTCAAAAGCCCCACCGAAAATAGCACCTCATAGGTGATGAACTTTTCTCCACCATCCTCCATCATACCGGCAAAAGAGACCCCCAAATGTTCACCAATTGCCGTAATCAATCCCCCACAACAAATGACGCCCCCGTCTTTCTTCGTGATCCTATCCACATAGTAAGTAAAAAGGGTCCCATAATCGATTCCCTTCTTGTTGAGTAGGCACCACATCACGTCGAGCTCCGTTTGGGAGACACTCCCCCCATCGATACGAGCAAACATAAGCTGAGTCATAGCACGATGGAGGTACCTCAAGACGGGGTTGCGAATCGATGAAGACTTGGCATAGCCCGCTGCATGCTCTTGCTCATTCGTCATCGCCCCCCAAACCTCTGAAAATTCATATTCATTGTCCTCTTCGGGGTTGGGGTCGAAGCAATGGAAGATCCTACTAAGCTCTTCCATGGTGAGCGAGTGCCAACGGTTCCCTAGGCGGAAATCGATGCTAAGTGGAAAATTTTGGCGGCGATCCTTAGTAACCTTTAGCGAGCTTAGGAACTCGAGAGTATACTATCGAAACGATGGCCACTTCCTTTGGAACATGTAGACGAGGCCATTCCCATCACCCACGTCGCACAACTTCCAAAAATCCTCCATGATCCCCAAAGTTTGGAGAGGGAAATCGTGGGGATATCTAGAAGGTGCCGTCTCTCGGGCCGACACTTTCTTCCACATAGCCTTTTGCTCTTCCGTGGCAAGGCTAATGCCATAGTTCTTCGCATTCTCTGGTTTCCCTTTTGATCCCATTATCCTACAAAAGAAATTACACTCTTAGAAGAGTACCAACAAGTAGGAGATCAAAAGTTCCCCCAAACTTGCATTCAACCAAGTAGAAATCAAGAGATAAGAACTTATATGCACGCTTGGGTAAAATAGCATCCTAATTTCTAGCATAATAACATGTTAAGCAAAATCAACAAAATTAGGACACAAAAAATCATCCCCCAACGTGAATTCATCCCCCATGCAGAGACGTATCAACCAAATATCCATAAGAACCAACAATCTCTACAAAATCACAAATATTGCAATTCATGGAAGTAATAATAGCCTCACAATGCTATGAACATGATTGCAACTTTTAAACACTATAAACCAAGAGAGAATCATCATTCACAACTTAATAATCACCAATCAAGCAAAATTTAAACCATAGAATTCAAAAATTCATACACATAGTCATCCCCCATCATGAATTAAGAGATTCTACCGAACAATTCACCCAAAATAAAGCACAATCCATGGAAGAAGTAAAGCAAAACTCAGAAATTGAGTTAGGATTCATACCTTTTTGTGGAGAGAATTTGTAGAAGAAGAACTCTAAACTTGGAGAGAATTGAGAGAATGATAGTGTGGGTGTGTGAATTTGGTGATTTATATAAGTGGGGGTGGTGTGCAAGGAAAGAATTTGAGAAGGAATGGGAAAAGGAATGAAAAACATACCTTTTATGGCTCACTCCCGTCTCTGGACTGCGTGTGGCGACCGCCGCGTCTCTCGTGGGGGGCCGCCACATGGGTCTTCGTAAACAGCAATCCTGGCGGGCCGCCGCGGCCCGTGCAGCGGTTACTCTGGCCCGCCCTAAGCCCGATCCTTCCTGCACATGTTAACACACGTGTGGCGACCGCCGTGCTTTAAGTGCGGCGACCGCCACCAAATTTATTATTTTTATTTTTATTTTTTTTTCTTTTTTTTTAAAAAAAAAACAGAACATAAAAAAAACGAGAAAATAAAAAAAATAAAAGAAAATTGGGTTGCCTCCCAATAAGCGCTTTTGTTAAAGTCGTTAGCTCGACTTGAAGTGGCCCACTAGTTGGGCGGATCAATAACTCGAGTGTTGAAAATTGGCATAGGGAGCAACTTGGTCCCTAGCTTCTTCCACCACTTGTACTTCCCCTCTTTGGTTTTGATGACGTATATCTCGGGGTCCTCTTTGGGTGTTTTCTTTCTCTTCTGTTTCTTCTTCTGTGGAGCAGATGTAGAAGAATTAGCATCACCCTTTTTAGAAGAGTGTCTTACCTCTTTGACAATGTAGATAGTGGAGGTAGAAGGATCCTCCGCTTCAAAGGGATCTTTGGGCTTGGTCAAGTCGGTAGTTATGACTGCTCTGCACTGTTGTTCCATTTTTGCCCGCTTTGCCTCCTCAAATTTTAGCATCTCGCTCTCGATCTTATAGGTGGATTGACTATGATTATCACTGATTGTAATCTCACCACGACCTACATCAATCAAAGCTTTGCAAGTGGCAAGAAAATCTCGCCCTAAGATTAGAGGGACGTTCTTGTCTACTTTCATGTCAAGCACAATAAAGTCGGCGGGAAAAATAAAATCATCAACCTTAACTAGGACATCCTCAATCATACCTACAGTCTTGATAGACGAGTTATCTGCCAACCTGAGTGTTACGTCTGAAGATTTGAGTGGCCCAATGTTGAGCTTTTCGTAGTACTTCAGTGGCATGAGATTGATGGACGATCCTAAATCGCACAATGCTTTGTCAACCTTCCCTTCTCCAATTTGGCACCTAATGATGAACTGGCCCGGATCTCTTTGCTTCACTGCCCGTTCCTTTTGGATGATCTCGCTGCAATGATGCGGTAGCTTAAGGTCGGCTTTAGTCGGCTTTTTCTTCCTCATTACCACCTCCCTTAGTAGCTTTGCATACTTTGGTATCTCCTGCAACGATTCAACAAGAGGAATGTTAGTATGGACCTTGCAAAACATGTTAAGGAAATGCTTGAACTGCTCTTCAAGCTTGAACTTCCTCTTTGGCTGAAAAGGGAGTACAATCCCGTTGTGCCGCACAAGCTCCTGCTTAGTGGACGATTCTGCCTTCTCTGTGGCGGGCCGCTGCGGGGTGTGCGGCGGTCCGGCGGCGACTGGGCAGTCCTGCCTGGTTGGTGTCTCTGCCGTCTCAGTGGCGGGCCGCTGCGTGGTCTGCGGCGGTCCGCCGGCGACTGGGCAGTCCCCAGATTTCTGCTTTGCCACCCACTTCTTGTTAATATCATCCACTCTCGCTGCTGCCTTTGCTCTATCCTCATCTAACTTCTTCTGAATTTGCTCCATTTGAGTGGTAATATTGGTTACAGCTGCCGAGATTGTGTTCATTCCTTGCTCGAGGTTGTTTATCCTTGCTTCAACCACTCCGATCTTGGTGTCATTAATCTTCCTATCTTGCGTAATTACTTCCAAGATCTTCGTGATTCCTTGTTCATACTTGTCTTCCTTCTTCATCGGCTCAACCACTCCTCCTTTGCTAACATTAAATCAAGCAGGGGGTTGCAAGTAATTATTGTTAGAATAAGAAAGATTTGGGTGCGGACGGTTCCCATTATAATTATTGAAATTGCCGCCCCCTGATTAGGGCGATAATTGTTATTGTAGTTTCTGGGACCGCCTCCTTGCACGTAGTTGATTTCTTCCACAGTTGATATGGCAGTTTCGGGTGCATTGACTGCCACTATGGAGGTTGCCGGAATTGGATCTTCCTTCCTCGAGATGTCCATTTGATCAATCCTGACTCTAAGTTCTGCTAACTCCTTAGCAAAAGAACTTTCTTCGGCCTCTTCTATGGCTGCTACTCTTCTCGTGGCATGCCTTTCCTTCGACCACCCCCGACTGTTGGTGGCGAACTCCTCGATCACCGCCATGGCATCCTCTCCTGTCTTTCTTAGAAATCCTCCATTTGCCCCTGAATCAAGCATAGCACATATTGTCTCGCTAAATCCATTATAGAGGATTCCTACCTGATGGTCTATGGAAAAACCATGGTTTGGACACTTTCGAAGAAGAGCTTTGAAACGAGCAAATGCCTCATAGAGGGGCTCGTCATGGCCTTGTGTGAACTGAAAGATCTCACTTTTGAGCTTCCAAATAGTGCCTGGCGGGTAGTATTTGTCGAGGAAGGTAGCTACGATGTCCTTCCATGTGGAGACCTTTTCTGGTGGCATACACTCAAACCACTCTTTAGCAGAATCAATCAATGAGAATGGAAAAAGTCTTACCCGTATGGCATCGTCGTCGACACCATTTAATTTCAGAGTGTTTGCGATTTCCACGAATTTGGAGAGATGGCGGTTAGCATCTTCAGTCGCCCTACCTGCAAAAGGAGTTTGCTCGACCCTTTGGATAAGGGGCATGCGTAACTCAAAATTGTTAGCATCAATACGAGGGCCGTTAGGAAAAGTGATCATATTCCCATGATTGAACATGTTCATCACAGGTAATGTTTCTCTGTTTTTCTTTTCCATGGCTTCTCGGGCTGCTCTCTCCGCATCTCTCTCATCCATCAGCAACTTCACCATCTCCTGCAGCTTCTCAATATCTGTTCGGTCACCCATTGTTCCTGATCCTTTTTCACTTCTTATTATTCTACGAGTTCTTTCAAGCTCTAAATCAAGCGGCTCTAAGATGTACTTCCCAGAACGCGTTCGCATACAAAACCTGCAAGACTCGAAAACAAAAACAAATTAAACTAAAAAAAATTAAAACAGAAAGCAATAAAAATCCAAAGTAGTAAAATTATCCGTTTGAAGATATCACTCCAAAGTGAATTGTCTTCCCCGGCAACGGCGCCAAAAACTTGATGCACTTTTTATTTGCACTATAAATACCTGCAAGTATACAGAGTAAGTATAGTATAGCAAAAGGTTAGTACCGGGTATCGAACACGGGGAAGATGTACACAAAGTGTCTATCTTCTACTAGAACTCAATTACTATCTGGAGAAACAAGAATTTTTGGAAACTTTTTGAAAACAGTAAATATTAAAAACAGTAAACAACTAAAAACAAGCAAATCACAGAGAGAAAAGTATAGAGATAAGGGGAATTCCAGGGATGTGCGTTCACTTTTATGGTTATACAAATTCCAAACTACAATACCCTAGCACAGTTAATACTTTGAAAGGACGAGTCACCTAGCTTATGCTCATGCGATACAAACGTTGATTACTAACATTAGGGTTGTCAATCCTAACACGTAACTCCAAAAAGCACCTAAGACCCTTGAAAAGTCCTCACTCTCAATTAACAGTGCCGTTTTAAAGGAAGCTAACTGTAGTGTCTACTAAGTGGATCTAACTCGCTAGAACTCTGTCACAGTTATGAAGCAAGTTGTATTGAATCATACATAATTGTGTCACTCAATTATGAAGCATCATGATTAACTTAGGGAAGAAACAAAGTAAAAACAAAACGAATATTAAATAGAAAACGGAATTGTATAACCAAAGTTGCTACTAACACATCCCTAGAATCCTATGAGTTTAGTTACACATGACTGAATAAACTAAAAACATAGATTGAAGGGAAAGCAATTTGAACATAAAACTAAAGCAAATAAAACCCGTAGGTTGAATCCTTGTCGTTCTTGATGTTCTTGAAATCCTTCTTCAACTCCTTGCACACTTGAAGTACTCTAGCTTTTGATCTCTATGAATGTGTTCTTGTTGTGTGAAAAAAAACTCTCCTCTTTTTTTGATGAAGCTTGAGGTCCTATTTATAGGGGAAGATTATTCCTCATCATAGAAGGAAATGATCTTCAAAATTTGGTAAATCTTGGAGCAAATCTAGGGCTGGTCGGACTCGCCACCTTTCTCCGGCGGGCCGCCGCACCTTGGCTGGCGGTCGCCGCGTTGGAGTCCAGAGATTCTGACCCTTTGGTGGCGGACCGCCACATGTCCTCCGGCGGTCGCCGGGCGAGACTCTTCTCCTAGCGTAAATTTGCGAGGCGGGCCGCCACATAGCTCTGATATGGCTCATCTACTAGACCCCGATCCGGAAATAGGGTCGCTCACCGCACATCTTGATGGTGAACCCGCTCATGCAATAGTCTCAAACCCACGATGGAGGTCGATCGACATCAAGACGAATGTACTTGGAGTTCTACCTACTTTCTTTGGGCGTAGGAACGAATGCCCCTATGAATTTTTGAACGAGTTCAGCAAACTATGCAGCATTCAGAAGCGACCCAACGAGGCAACAGAAGAGGACTACCGTCTTCGAGCAATTCCGTTTGCTCTCAAAGGGGAGGCGAACACTTGGCTGCTGAGGCTTCCACCGGACTCGATCAACACGTGGAAAGATTTTAAACTGGAATTTCTGGATTACTTTTTTCCATCCAACAAGACGAATGCCTTGAAGAAGGAGATTCAGGAGTGCAAACAAGAATACGATGAGTCTCTGAGTTCTTATTGGTCCCGTTTCAAAGGATTGCTGGATGCTTGTCCAAACCACAGGATGATAGAAGCGGAGACGTACTATCTGTTCTACGAAGGTGCAAACCCTGAATCGAAGGACTTGATGAATTCCTCGAGCGGGAGAAATTTTACCAAGAATAAGGCAAGCGAAGCTCGGGAAACCTTGGGGAGGCTGATCGAGGCAAAGAAGGCCTATGATAACCCGCGAAGCATATTGAGGAGAGGATCAGCTAATGCAGTAATGGATCAAGAAGACAAGAAGGTGGAAGATAGGATCGATAAACTGGAAAAGGCCTTGCTGAATGCAATCGAGAAATACAATCCGCATGCTCCAGTGGAAATTGAGAAATCCCCTGGTCAAGAGGAAAGGCAACTGCAACCATACTACAGTCAGCCCTGCGAAGGGGAGTGCCAAGCTCAAGCAAATTCGATGGGAAGTTGGAATCCCGATGGAAGTTGGAATCAAGGAAGACAGAGGGACGCTCCATGGAGGACTCACCCAAACTTTAGATGGACTGACCATGATCAAAGCCAGCCACCTCCTTTGCAGCTCACGAATTTTGCACACCCTCCGGAGAGGCAGTCCAACTGGTCAGGGAAAGGTCAAGAAGGACAATTACAGCTGGGGTATAGGAATCAGGACCAAGCTAATTGGGGGAACAAAAATCAGAACAACCCAGGAAGCTCCTATGTGCCACCTCACCAAAGGAATAACCAAGGCAACTTTCAGAATTCCCAACAGAATCAAGGGAATCAAGGGTCGGGTGGCCTGTACAATAACCATCAGGGAAATCAGGGGTCGAATAACCAATACAACAATCATCAACCCAACTATCGACAGAATCAAGGTCAAGGACAAAATTCTGGTCAATTTCACTTCAGACCACAGCGGAGTTTGGATGACATGGTCCATGATCTGGTAAATTCACAGCAGTTCATGCAAGGTAACCTACACTCCAACAATGACATGGTGCACAAGTTACAAGATGCTCAGTCTAAACATAAAGCCGCCATGGACATGATGGCAAAACAACTTTCCCAGATCGCAGTTTCCTTGAGTGAGATGCGAGGGAATGAAGGCAAACTTCCTGCTACCGTCAGACCGCCAGACCGAGCAAACATTAGTCAAATCACCTTGAGATCTGGGCGGGGTTACGAAGGGCCGACGTTGGAAACTGATGAGGAAGTGCCTATGCAAGCTAAAGAAGGGAAACAGAGTCAGAAACAGCAAGAGGAAGGCGCTGGACCGAGGGAGATCATTGTTCAGAGAGACCTACAGAAGGAAGATTTAGGGGGATCTCTACCTCGATCAAGGGACCCGTTCTTCCTAGACCCCGAACCTGAAGAAGTAAGTAAGGAAGGAAACAAGGGAGCTGATGAAACCCAGGCTGGGACTTCCACAAATGCAGTGAAGCGGGCAAAACCATTTCCATACCGTGGGGAGGCGAAGAAGAAAAAGGATGATACAGAGGATCTCATGGAGATTTTCAGCAAGTTGGAAATCAACTGGCCATTCTTGCAAGCCTTGAAAATGCCCGCCTTCAGTAAGTTCATCAAGGAGTTTATTGCAGGGAAAACCAAGCTAGATGGGAAGATTGTGATTGGAGAAACTGTGTCTGCTGTGATACAGAAAAGAAGGATGCCCTCGAAATGCACCGACCCAGGTATGTTCACATTATCCATCTCTTTAGGGGATATCAAAGTTGAGCATGCCATGTGTGATCTAGGGGCGTCTATAAATGTTTTGCCACTTTCGATCTATAAGAAGTTAACTGGGGTAAGAATGGTTGCTACCAAGGTAGTGATCCAGCTAGCAGATAGAACTTGCATTTGCCCTGAAGGAGTGTTGAAAAATATTATAGTCAAAGTGCATGAATTTCTATATCCTGCTGATTTTTACGTGATCAAGATGAATGATAATGAGTCTGCTGAGTCTAGTGGGGTACTTTTAGGGAGGCCATTTTTGCGTACGGCTAAGACCATTATCAATGTGTTTGATGGAACAATTTGCTTGGACTATAATGGAGAAAAATATACCTTTAGCATAGATGAGGGGATGAAAAGGCCTTTAGATGTTGAGAATCTCTACGCTATTGATGTTATTAACCCTTTAGTCCAAGAATATCTTGAGACAGAATTGATACAGGAACAAATCGACAACTCGGAGTTGAGCCATTCGATTGACAAAGAAGTTGTGGGGTGGTGTGCAGCAGTGAACACAGAAGAATTGACAGATGAAGAGCTCACAGAGGCCATTATGGAATTCTGCAGAAGCCCGGAATTAGCTAGGTCCAAGGGATTAGCTTATGTGGCCAGCTTGGAAAAAGCTCCTGGGTCGGGGAAAGAAACTTTACCGGAAATTTCAGAAAAAAATCCCTTGCCCCAGGAGAAGAATGGAACGAAAAAAGAGCTGAAAACACTTCCACCAGGCCTTAAGTACGCTTACTTGGAGGAGGACGAGACATTTCCAGTAATAGTCAACAGCAACTTGACCAAGGAACAAGAGAAGGAGTTGCTGGAGGTCATCAAAAGGAACAAAAAGGCAATAGGCTGGACTCTCTCAGATTTGGTGGGAATAAGTCCGGATCTTTGCATGCACCACATCCGTTTAGAAGAAAGTGCAAAGGCTCATCGAGATGCACAACGGAAGCTGAACCCAAACATGCGAGAGGAGGTCCTGAAGTAAGTATTGAAGTTGTTTGCTCTAGGAATCATTTACTCCATTCCTGACAGTGAGTGGGTCAGCCCTGTCCATATGGTGCCAAAGAAGTCTGGGATACAAGTTGTCAAAAATGAGAAGAATGAATTGGTACCCACCAGATTAGTGACAGGATGGAGGATGTGCATCGACTACAGGAAGTTGAACGAAGCCACAAAGAAGGATCATTTTCCTTTACCTTTCATTGATCAGATGCTGGAGAGATTGGCAGGCAAACAGTATTTTTGTTTCCTTGACGGATACAGCGGCTATTTCCAAATCTACGTTAATCCAGAGGATCAAGAGAAGACCACATTCACGTGCCCTTTTGGCACATATGCATACCGAAGAATGCCATTTGGATTGTGTAATGCACCGGGGACTTTTCAACGATGTATGATGAGCATTTTTTCGGATCTGTTGGAAGTATGCATTGAGATATTTATGGACGAATTCACCGTTTATGGGAACTCATTTGATACTTGTTTAGCTAGCCTTGATCTAGTGTTGCAGAGATGCCAGGAAAAGCATTTAGTGTTGAACTTCGAGAAGTGCCACTTCATGGTGACTGAAGGCATTGTCATGGGTCATGTGGTTTCTGAGAGGGGTATCCAGGTAGACAAGGCAAAGGTGGATGTGATATCAAAACTACCATACCCCACGAACCAAAAAGAGGTAAGAGGATTCCTAGGCCATGCAGGTTTCTATAGGAGGTTCATAAATGATTTTGCAAAAATCGCTCAACCACTCACTCGGTTGTTACAAAATGATGTGGAATTCGTCTTTGACGAAGGATGCGAGAGGGCGTTCCAGCTGCTTAAGGATAGGTTAGTATCAGCACCAATAATCAGGGCACCAGACTGGAACCATCCTTTCGAGATAATGTGTGATGCAAGCGATTTCGCTGTGGGAGCCGTCTTAGGACAAAAAATTGATGGAAAAAGCTATGTGATTTTCTATGCTTCCAAAACACTAAATCAAGCTCAGAAGAATTATGACACCACGGAGAAGGAAATGTTAGCCATCGTGTATTCCTTTGAAAAATTCCGACCCTACCTTCTTGGGTCAAGGGTTATAGTCTTCACAGATCACGCAGCAATAAAGTACTTACTGGCCAAGAAGGAGTCGAAGCCAAGGTTAATCCGTTGGGTGTTACTTTTACAGGAGTTTGATTGGGAAGTACGAGATAAAAGAGGAACGGAGAATAGGGTAGCAGATCATTTGAGCAGAATCTTCCAAGGAGAAACAGAAGAGGCCATACTCGATGCCTTTACCGAGGAACATTTGTACCTTTTGGAGAAATTTCCTAGACCACCTGACTGGGAAGCAGTTTTGGCCTTGACCGGTCTAGGGGAATCGGATAAGGGGAAGCGCACGCTGAATGCAGAACCGTGGTTTGCTGATCTAGCCAACTACTTGGTCACGGGAGAGATGCCAATTTCAGAAGAAGTTTCCCGGGCCCAGAGGATAAAGATTAGAAGTGAATCCAAATTTTATTTTTGGGATGATCCTTACCTGTGGAAAATGTGCTCAGATCAAGTGATTAGGCGCTGCATTCCCGAATGGGAACAAAGAGATGTGTTAAATCATTGCCACACGTTAGCATGTGGAGGCCACTTTGGGCCAAGGAAAACAGCGAGGAAGGTTCTAGACAGCGGATTTTATTGGCCAACATTGAACAAGGATGCTTTCGAGTTCTGCCAGTGTTGTGAGAGATGCCAACAGACAGGGGGGATTTCAAGGAGAGATGAGATGCCTCTGATCCCAGTGATCCTGTGGGAATACTTACATATTGGTTGCAGTGGATTATGTATCTAAGTGGATAAAAGCTAAGGCCACCACAACTTGCGAATCGAAGGAGGTGGCGAAATATCTCAAGGATAATATTTTCAATAGATACGGAGTTCCTAGAGCCATCATCTCAGACCAAGGAACACATTTCTGTAATCGCACCATCGAGGCTTTGATGAAAAAATATGATGTACACCATCGAGTGTCAACTCCTTACCATCCTCAGTCTAATGGCCAGGCAGAGATTTCTAATCGCGAGATCAAGGCAATATTGGAGAAAACAGTTAATCCGTCAAGGAAGGACTGGAGCAAAAGACTCGGGGACGCATTGTGGGCCTACAGAACTGCTTTTAAAACACCTATTGGAATGTCACCTTACAGACTTGTGTTTGGTAAGATGTGTCACTTACCTATGGGTATTGAACACAAGGCGTACTGGGCAGTGAAAGAAATGAACATGAAGCCGATAGCTTGCGAAGAAGAGAGGAAGTTACAATTGCAAGAGTTGGAGGAACTTCGGCTGGAGTCGTTTGAGTCTGCCATGTGGTACAAAGAAAGAACGAAGTTATGGCATGATAAAAACCTCCGGGTCAAGGAACTTCATGTGGGACAGAAGGTGCTCCTTTTTCAGTCTCGGCTTAAGCTAATGCCAAGGAAACTGAAGTCTAAATGGATCGGCCCATACACCATCGTTGGCATCCGAGCAAATGGAGCAGTGGAGATCCAGGGAAGTGCTCCAAACTCTGTTCCTTTCCTTGTTAACGGTCATAGAGTGAAAGTCTATAGGGATAATTCCGAGTTGTGTGTTGTGGATGAGATTCCACTACGCACACTCCTTATTATTGCCTAAAGGGACGGGGGTAATTTCCGATGAATTCCTGGGTCAAGGAGTAAGTTAATGATTTTGAAAATTCAAAACTGAACCAGGGAATCTCGGAAATACAACATGTAAATAGTTTAATTGTTTTCCTTTAAAAAAAATAAAATAAAATAAATAAATAAATAAAATCTATATATATATATATATTTATTTTCGAGGCACCAGACTCCAAGGGGAACCGATATTTTATGCCCTAACCTCGACCTAGGGGTCTGGAACCTTCATTTTCCTTATTTTGTAGGGCATGGTCGAGGGAATTAGCCAAGAGGAGAATCTGAAGGAAGGAGTCAATGAGGGAAAAGATATTTCGAATTTCAAATTCTGGCCGATAATTATGGGAGACGTACGGTTGCTTACATCACGCCTGCAACCGCACCATCTTTTCACCAGAAAAGCAACCGTCGTCCTTCTCTCTCCAGTCATTCTTAATTAGACGAAATTTGTGTTTGCTCTTCCTTCTCTCTTCATTCATTCTCTCTCTCTAAAAACGAAAGAAACCCTAACCAAAAATCGCCCAGTTCTTTTCATTTTTTTTCAGATCTACACCGATGGATTCTACCAAGGGCACTGAGTATGACCCAACCTTGTTGGCCGAGTTGACGCAGAAGGTGGGAAGTATAGAGAAAGCAAAAGAGGTGTATGCCCTATTCGCCGCCAGTCTAATGCCGTCTGCGCCGACTGCACCGTCACTGACAATTCCGGCAGATTCGGCTGCGAAATTGGCGAGTCTCTCTGAGGAAGGATCGCAAGTCGCTGCACCACCGCATGCAGAAACCGTTTCGCAAGAGGCGGAGGAAGAGGAGGCATTACACAAACAGTCGGAGGATGGTGAACCGACACATGACGAGACCTTGGTGGAGACAGAAGGGAAAGAAACTGAGAGCCCTAATCTTGAGGGTAGGGAAATGTGTGAGGGGGAAACCCCTATTTCTGTTGAAGTTCGTGAGGGAGAAACCCATGTTTCTGTTGAAATGGCTGAGGGGGAAACCCCTGTGTTTGAGAAGACTGCTGAGGGGGAAACCCCTATGTTTGAAAAGACTACTGAGGGGGAAACCCCTACTTTGGAGAGAATCGCTGAGGGGGAAACCCCTATTCTGGAGACGGGGGATGGGACCCCGGTTGATTTCAGGGGTGCAACCCCTGAGTTCGTGGAGGAGGGGGCAACCCCAGGAGATGTCACGGGGGAAAACCCCATTTATATCGAGGGGGCAACCCCAATGTTGGTTGGAGAGGGGGAAACCCCAGAAAAGCTTTTGGCGGAGTCAGATCTACATTCAACGGAAGTACCGGAGCCCGAGGAAGGGCTGAAATTGATCGTGGACCTGGTTGATGACCAGGAAGAAAGTGAGCCCAAGGTTGATGAGAGGGCAGAAAGGAGGCGCACTAAGAGAAGCCTCCTTGATGAAGTCGATGACTTTATACCTGACGCAACAGAGGCAGAAAGGAGGCGCGCTTGGTCAAGGAAAAGGCAAGAAAAGGAAAGGCGCTGGCGACTACATCCACCCGGTCAAGGAAAGCTCCCTCCGTCCAGGAGGTCGAGGAGACCCTTTCCCCTGTGACCGAGGAAACCTCTGTCGAGGAGCACGACGAGCCCATCCCTGAGCCCAGCTATAACTCTGAGGAGGTTGCAGAAGAGCCGATTCTGGAACGCCCGGTAATTTGGCTGACTAAAAGTTTGCTAGAGGAGATGAGGCAGTTCGACGATCAAAAGAGGATCGCGGTATACAAGGAGAGGTGTAGCGCCGGGAAGATGGCTAAGTCAGGGAAGCAGTACAGCTCGAGGGAGCTCAAAATGATCGCTTGTGATAATGAATTCCGCGCCTGTATTCGAGCAATATGGTTTGAGTGGCTGTTGCAGCACAGCCAGGAGAGGGTACCAGTAGATTTAGCAAGGGAGTTTTTCTTCACTTTTCATTTGAAGAATACCACTGACCTGGACGCGGATTCTATCACATTCAGACTTCTTAATCAGGAGCGCGAGTTGAGCATTAGGGAGTGGTCTTTGTGGATGGGGTTGTTCACCCAGGCAGAAGATGAAGAGGGGGCATGGAACGACAGGATGGTCGGGATGCCAAAGAACACGCCTGGTTTCAAAGTACAGACAGCATGGGAACTGGTCACGCACTCTAAATCAGGGGCGTTTAAATCCAGCTACTCCAAAGCCTCCCACATCGAAGACCGGATCCTCCGTTTTGCTCAAACATTTGTCAGCTACAATTTGATGGGCAGTGCGAATTCAGCTCTCACTACTACTGATCTCTACTTCACATGGTGCATGGCGAAGGGTGTTAAGGTGCACCTCGGATATTGGCTGGCGCAGGCGTGCCACCAGATGACGAGCAACCCGGGGCGTCATATGTACACCTGCCACCTCATCGGCGCTTACCTCCAGAGGAATATAGACATGAGAATTGCCAAGGCCGCTCCGCTAGTAGTCATGTGCGAACCCCCAGAGGTGTTTAGTGTTGATTATTTCTTCAATAAGGGGCTGCTGCAGACTCAAGGCACCAAAACTCTCTTCTATTCATTGGGAGATAAGGTGAAGGCAGAGCCGGAGGAAGCCGAGGAAGCCATGCCGAGTGAAGAGGTTGAAGAGTTGTGCAAGGAAGTCCAGGACGTGAAAAAGGAGATGCAGATGATGAGGAGAGAGATGATAAAGGAGCTCGGTGGGATAAGGAAGGAATTGATGGGGAATCGGGAGGAAGTACAGACCCTGAGGGGAAATATTGCTGATTTGGCGGTGAAGTGTGCCAAACAAAATGATAGGATGACGGAAGCGGTGGAGCTTTCAATGAAAATGTTGAAGTGGATGCAGCAGACGCTCCCCTTGACCCAGTCGAGGACAACTCCTGGGTCCAGCAGTGAAGTCAGGCAGCCCACTCAGAGCAGTCCCTTCGTCAAGAGACCACAGCAGTCGCTCCAGTTGATCTCCCCGACCATTCCCGTGCAAATTCCAGCCCCACCAAAATCAAAGTCTATCGTGAGAAAGCCAGTACCTGAACAAACAACACAAGAGGAAGGAGAGCTGGAGCAGCCAGCTAAGAAGAAAGTGAAAGTGACCCGACCCGGAATCCCACCCCAGTCTGGCTCTCGAGGGAGCCAGCCCCAGAAGTGATCAATCATCTCTTGACCAAGTAACTTTTATTTGTCGATCTTTTCGTTTTTTTTATTTACCTGTTATATATGTGTTTAACTTTTGTTATATCTTCTCCCACTTAGCCCACTGCGTGGTCTAAGTGTGAGAAGTTTGTGTTTTCTGTTGTTATGTTTGTTTTCCTATGTTTTCTGTGTTTCTTCTCCCACTTAGCCCATTGCTTGGTCTAAGTGTGAGAAGTTTTATTATTTTGTTTTGCATTGATCTCTCTGTTCCCCCCTTCACGACGATGGCTTAGGGACAAGCTTGAGTGAAGTGGGAGGGGGAGAGGAGTCAATGCATTACCCGTGTCGCATATTAAGAGTCTGTAGTCTTAAGTGTTGTCACATGAGCCAGTGGATATAATACGGCATGATCCCCTTAGTGAAAGTAATTGAAGATAGGAGGCATTTCAACTTAGAAGCTTTTTCCTTAAATAAGCCTAGTTAATTTGAATGAAGCGAGAACGACGGAGAATGCCTCTACTTACTTAGTTGTGAAGCCCTACTACATAGTGAGTTATAAACCTCAGATAACTTTGAGCTAACACATGTTTAAGGGCCACCACTGAATGCTTAGGGAAGAAGAGCTATGAAGGAGAAAAAATTGGGAATTGGGTTATGAAGGTATAAGCTGGACGAAGTCCAGGGAAAGGCGTTATAAGCTGGACGAAGTCCAGAAGGAAGGAGAAATGGAGGAATAAGCTGGACAAAGTCCAGAAAGGAAAAAAAAAAAAAAGAGGAAAAAAAAATATAATAGAAAAGAGGAGGAATAAGCTGGACGAAGTCCAGAGGGGGGAAATGGTCTAAAAACAGGAATGATAATAGCCTGACCCAGGAAGGAGAAACTCTCATAACCCAACGCTTCAGTGGTGTAGCATTAACTTAAGAGAGAATGAGTGATCGAGTGAACCCAACAATTGGGTAAGTAGAAAGCTATCTTGACAAGCTGACAGATTGGCTAGGTAAAAGAAGGGAAAGGGCCTATTTGGAGGAGTGCAAACTATTGGATTGACCTTAATCTTGTGGGGACAGATGGTTAAAATTGAAATTAGCTCATGTATATGTGTTTTACGTGTTTGTATGATTTTCTTATATTTTCATAGTTTTTCTTGTGTCTAGGTCTAGGAGTCGGTCAAGAGATAACCTTGCTTGAAATTTGCCTTATTCTTTTTCTTTTCTTGTCTTTATACTTGAGGACAGGTATGGTTTAAGTGTGAGCAGTTTGATAAGGCTAATTTCATGCATCGGTAATGTGCGAAAAATGTTATAATTTGCTGGGTCTAACACGCTTCCTAAGCCAGGTGTGTGAAGAAAATCGCTAGATCAAGGAAGTAATGAAGGAGATGGTCTAGCGAGAGAAAGGAACGGAATGAGCAGGATTTACAAGGAAAATTGGCGTGACAGAGGAGTTTACAGCTGAGGGCAACAAAGTCATTATCTATACCTCGCTGGGCCCACTCAAACGCCTATATATAGAGAAGAGCATGCAACGCAAAAGGAGGCTTCGACACAGTTTTTTTACTCTTCTTAGCTCACACACTTTACACACACACACTTGGGAATGGATCTGGGGTAGTCGTGATCGGAGGGGTACTTTCTGGCAAATTTCGTGTTTGGCAACACCGTCCTAGTGAGGGCGAAGATACAATCACCTTTAATTTCAGTTGTTTTGCTTGTTTTCACCGTCGAACTTCACTTTTGGGAGTCGACCTTGATGTTGATGATGTTTAATTGTTTTATCGTTCGTGGATCTGCGTTTAGCTGTTTAATTTCAAGTCATTTTGCATAGATCTCTCTGCTGTTAGTTATTTCTTCAATTATTATGTCGATCTCTGTTTATTTTTGATGTTGAGGAGTTTGATGTGGAATTTGGTGACAGATCTTTGGTTGTTTGAGTATTCGGAGTTCTTATTTTAAAAATCTGACGTGATGGAGAGTTTCTGCTGTTTGGAGTTCATGTCAGACGCTTGGATCCGGAGTGGATTTAGCGTCTGAGGTTGGATTTGGCGTGTGGAAAGATAGTAGTTCAATAGATTTGTTTATTTCTTCTTGGTTTCTATTTTACTTCGTCTAGGGTATGCAGATCTGTTAAGTTTTTCGTTTATTATACATAAATTTGATTCCAAGTCAGTAGCTCTGTTTTTATTTTGCTCATGCTGTTTTTCTTAAGAAGTTTTACGCAAATTTGGTTGTAGAAGACGATGTCACTGTCAGTTAGTACGAGAGTTAGTTATTCTGCCAACTTTTCAGTCGTACCTTGCTTTTTTTTAGACATGGTCCCCACAGTAGGTTTATTTCCTAGATCTAGCTGTTAGTTTAAGAATTTTTAAAGGTTCCCAAGTCAAGTTAATTTTGATTTTCCTCAACCCAAGAAAATGCGTGGCAGCAGCCAACACCAAAAACACTCCCAAATCCTTGAACATGAGTATTACGCATCCTTCTCTGTGGGATCGATCCCTACTTCCCTATACTAGGTTTAGTAAAGTGGTTGAGGGTTTTTGAAAGGAAAAGTGCTTTGTGTGTCCGACGACCGGGATTCCTCGCGACCCACGAGTTCCTAGACCGAGTGATCTGGTGGACTTGCTGGATCTAGGGAACCTGCTATTTCCTATTTGAACACGCAGAGACAAAACAAAAAAGTCCTTTCAAGTGGCGCCGTTGCCGGGGATGGATGGCGTTTGTTGTTATTTCATTTAAGGATTTGGTGTAAATATTTTAATTTCTGTTATTTTCTTTCTCCCTGACAGTTTATGAAAGCGGGCTTCCAATCTGGAAGTTGGGCAAGCTCATCTGGATCAGGGAGCGGCCAATACAAGTGGCGAGTCAAGGAATCTACATCTACCATCACCACCAGATCAGGATTGAGGACGGAAGATCCATTTCCGTTCGAGTCAGAGAGTGAAAAGGAGTGGAATTCATCGACAGAGGAGAACCCAGGGACATCAACCGAACCAGAGCATTCCGAGACCGAGGAGGAGAAGGGCCCAGATATGGCTCATCTACTAGACCCCGATCCGGAAATAGGGTCGCTCACCGCACATCTTGATGGTGAACCCGCTCATGCAATAGTCTCAAACCCACGATGGAGGTCGATCGACATCAAGACGAATGTACTTGGAGTTCTACCTACTTTCTTTGGGCGTAGGAACGAATGCCCCTATGAATTTTTGAACGAGTTCAGCAAACTATGCAGCATTCAGAAGCGACCCAACGAGGCAACAGAAGAGGACTACCGTCTTCGAGCAATTCCGTTTGCTATCAAAGGGGAGGCGAACACGTGGCTGCTGAGGCTTCCACCGGACTCGATCAACACGTGGAAAGATTTTAAACTGGAATTTCTGGATTACTTTTTTCCATCCAACAAGACGAATGCCTTGAAGAATGAGATTCAGGAGTGCAAACAAGAATACGATGAGTCTCTGAGTTCTTATTGGTCCCGTTTCAAAGGATTGCTGGATACTTGTCCAAACCCTAGGATGATAGAAGCGGAGACGTACTATCTGTTCTACGAAGGTGCAAACCCTGAATCGAAGGACTTGATGAATTCCTCGAGCGGGAGAAATTTTACCAAGAATAAGGCAAGCGAAGCTCGGGAAACCTTGGGGAGGCTGATCGAGGCAAAGAAGGCCTATGATAACCCGCGAAGCATATTGAGGAGAGGATCAGCTAATGCAGTAATGGATCAAGAAGACAAGAAGGTGGAAGATAGGATCGATAAACTGGAAAAGGCCTTGCTGAATGCAATCGAGAAATACAATCCGCATGCTCCAGTGGAAATTGAGAAATCCCCTGGTCAAGAGGAAAGGCAACTGCAACCATACTACAGTCAGCCCTGCGAAGGGGAGTGCCAAGCTCAAGCAAATTCGATGGGAAGTTGGAATCCCGATGGAAGTTGGAATCAAGGAAGACAGAGGGACGCTCCATGGAGGACTCACCCAAACTTTAGATGGACTGACCATGATCAAAGCCAGCCACCTCCTTTGCAGCTCACGAATTTTGCACACCCTCCGGAGAGGCAGTCCAACTGGTCAGGGAAAGGTCAAGAAGGACAATTACAGCTGGGGTATAGGAATCAGGACCAAGCTAATTGGGGGAACAAA
This sequence comes from Salvia hispanica, assembly GCF_029641045.1. Lineage (NCBI taxonomy): Eukaryota > Viridiplantae > Streptophyta > Magnoliopsida > Lamiales > Lamiaceae > Salvia > Salvia hispanica. The sequence goes on along the minus strand of NC_142695.1, from coordinate 48,524,774 downwards.
AATCAGAACAACCCAGGAAGCTCCTATGTGCCACCTCACCAAAGGAATAACCAAGGCAACTTTCAGAATTCCCAACAGAATCAAGGGAATCAAGGGTCGGGTGGCCTGTACAATAACCATCAGGGAAATCAGGGGTCGAATAACCAATACAACAATCATCAAGGCAACTATCGACAGAATCAAGGTCAAGGACAAAATTCTGGTCAATTTCACTTCAGACCACAGCGGAGTTTGGATGACATGGTCCATGATCTGGTAAATTCACAGCAGTTCATGCAAGGTAACCTACACTCCAACAATGACATGGTGCACAAGTTACAAGATGCTCAGTCTAAACATAAAGCCGCCATGGACATGATGGCAAAACAACTTTCCCAGATCGCAGTTTCCTTGAGTGAGATGCGAGGGAATGAAGGCAAACTTCCTGCTACCGTCAGACCGCCAGACCGAGCAAACATTAGTCAAATCACCTTGAGATCTGGGCGGGGTTACGAAGGGCCGACGTTGGAAACTGATGAGGAAGTGCCTATGCAAGCTAAAGAAGGGAAACAGAGTCAGAAACAGCAAGAGGAAGGCGCTGGACCGAGGGAGATCATTGTTCAGAGAGACCTACAGAAGGAAGATTTAGGGGGATCTCTACCTCGATCAAGGGACCCGTTCTTCCTAGACCCCGAACCTGAAGAAGTAAGTAAGGAAGGAAACAAGGGAGCTGATGAAACCCAGGCTGGGACTTCCACAAATGCAGTGAAGCGGGCAAAACCATTTCCATACCGTGGGGAGGCGAAGAAGAAAAAGGATGATACAGAGGATCTCATGGAGATTTTCAGCAAGTTGGAAATCAACTGGCCATTCTTGCAAGCCTTGAAAATGCCCGCCTTCAGTAAGTTCATCAAGGAGTTTATTGCAGGGAAAACCAAGCTAGATGGGAAGATTGTGATTGGAGAAACTGTGTCTGCTGTGATACAGAAAAGAAGGATGCCCTCGAAATGCACCGACCCAGGTATGTTCACATTATCCATCTCTTTAGGGGATATCAAAGTTGAGCATGCCATGTGTGATCTAGGGGCGTCTATAAATGTTTTGCCACTTTCGATCTATAAGAAGTTAACTGGGGTAAGAATGGTTGCTACCAAGGTAGTGATCCAGCCAGCAGATAGAACTTGCATTTGCCCTGAAGGAGTGTTGAAAAATATTATAGTCAAAGTGCATGAATTTCTATATCCTGCTGATTTTTACGTGATCAAGATGAATGATAATGAGTCTGCTGAGTCTAGTGGGGTACTTTTAGGGAGGCCATTTTTGCGTACGGCTAAGACCATTATCAATGTGTTTGATGGAACAATTTGCTTGGACTATAATGGAGAAAAATATACCTTTAGCATAGATGAGGGGATGAAAAGGCCTTTAGATGTTGAGAATCTCTACGCTATTGATGTTATTAACCCTTTAGTCCAAGAATATCTTGAGACAGAATTGATACAGGAACAAATCGACAACTCGGAGTTGAGCCATTCGATTGACAAAGAAGTTGTGGGGTGGTGTGCAGCAGTGAACACAGAAGAATTGACAGATGAAGAGCTCACAGAGGCCATTATGGAATTCTGCAGAAGCCCGGAATTAGCTAGGTCCAAGGGATTAGCTTATGTGGCCAGCTTGGAAAAAGCTCCTGGGTCGGGGAAAGAAACTTTACCGGAAATTTCAGAAAAAAATCCCTTGCCCCAGGAGAAGAATGGAACGAAAAAAAGAGCTGAAAACACTTCCACCAGGCCTTAAGTACGCTTACTTGGAGGAGGACGAGACATTTCCAGTAATAGTCAACAGCAACTTGACCAAGGAACAAGAGAAGGAGTTGCTGGAGGTCATCAAAAGGAACAAAAAGGCAATAGGCTGGACTCTCTCAGATTTGGTGGGAATAAGTCCGGATCTTTGCATGCACCACATCCGTTTAGAAGAAAGTGCAAAGGCTCATCGAGATGCACAACGGAAGCTGAACCCAAACATGCGAGAGGAGGTCCTGAAGTAAGTATTGAAGTTGTTTGCTCTAGGAATCATTTACTCCATTCCTGACAGTGAGTGGGTCAGCCCTGTCCATATGGTGCCAAAGAAGTCTGGGATACAAGTTGTCAAAAATGAGAAGAATGAATTGGTACCCACCAGATTAGTGACAGGATGGAGGATGTGCATCGACTACAGGAAGTTGAACGAAGCCACAAAGAAGGATCATTTTCCTTTACCTTTCATTGATCAGATGCTGGAGAGATTGGCAGGCAAACAGTATTTTTGTTTCCTTGACGGATACAGCGGCTATTTCCAAATCTACGTTAATCCAGAGGATCAAGAGAAGACCACATTCACGTGCCCTTTTGGCACATATGCATACCGAAGAATGTCATTTGGATTGTGTAATGCACCGGGGACTTTTCAACGATGTATGATGAGCATTTTTTCGGATCTGTTGGAAGTATGCATTGAGATATTCATGGACGATTTCACCGTTTATGGGAACTCATTTGATACTTGTTTAGCCAGCCTTGATCTAGTGTTGCAGAGATGCCAGGAAAAGCATTTAGTGTTGAACTTCGAGAAGTGCCACTTCATGGTGACTGAAGGCATTGTCCTGGGTCATGTGGTTTCTGAGAGGGGTATCCAGGTAGACAAGGCAAAGGTGTATGTGATATCAAAACTACCATACCCCACGAACCAAAAAGAGGTAAGAGGATTCCTAGGCCATGCAGGTTTCTATAGGAGGTTCATAAATGATTTTGCAAAAATCGCTCAACCACTCACTCGGTTGTTACAAAATGATGTGGAATTCGTCTTTGACGAAGGATGCGAGAGGGCGTTCCAGCTGCTTAAGGATAGGTTAGTATCAGCACCAATAATCAGGGCACCAGACTGGAACCATCCTTTCGAGATAATGTGTGATGCAAGCGATTTCGCTGTGGGAGCCGTCTTAGGACAAAAAATTGATGGAAAAAGCTATGTGATTTTCTATGCTTCCAAAACACTAAATCAAGCTCAGAAGAATTATGACACCACGGAGAAGGAAATGTTAGCCATCGTGTATTCCTTTGAAAAATTCCGACCCTACCTTCTTGGGTCAAGGGTTATAGTCTTCACAGATCACGCAGCAATAAAGTACTTACTGGCCAAGAAGGAGTCGAAGCCAAGGTTAATCCGTTGGGTGTTACTTTTACAGGAGTTTGATTGGGAAGTACGAGATAAAAGAGGAACGGAGAATAGGGTAGCAGATCATTTGAGCAGAATCTTCCAAGGAGAAACAGAAGAGGCCATACTCGATGCCTTTACCGAGGAACATTTGTACCTTTTGGAGAAATTTCCTAGACCACCTGACTGGGAAGCAGTTTTGGCCTTGACCGGTCTAGGGGAATCGGATAAGGGGAAGCGCACGCTGAATGCAGAACCGTGGTTTGCTGATCTAGCCAACTACTTGGTCACGGGAGAGATGCCAATTTCAGAAGAAGTTTCCCGGGCCCAGAGGATGAAGATTAGAAGTGAATCCAAATTTTATTTTTGGGATGATCCTTACCTGTGGAAAATGTGCTCAGATCAAGTGATTAGGCGCTGCATTCCCGAATGGGAACAAAGAGATGTGTTAAATCATTGCCACACGTTAGCATGTGGAGGCCACTTTGGGCCAAGGAAAACAGCGAGGAAGGTTCTAGACAGCGGATTTTATTGGCCAACATTGAACAAGGATGCTTTCGAGTTCTTCCAGTGTTGTGAGAGATGCCAACAGACAGGGGGGTTTTCAAGGAGAGATGAGATGCCTCTGATCCCAGTGATCGTGTGCGAAATTTTTGATGTGTGGGGAATGGACTTTATGGGACCGTTTCCGTCATCCTGTGGGAATACTTACATATTGGTTGCAGTGGATTATGTATCTAAGTGGATAGAAGCTAAGGCCACCACAACTTGTGAATCGAAGGAGGTGGCGAAATTTCTCAAGGATAATATTTTCAATAGATACGGAGTTCCTAGAGCCATCATCTCAGACCAAGGAACACATTTCTGTAATCGCACCATCGAGGCTTTGATGAAAAAATATGATGTACACCATCGAGTGTCAACTCCTTACCATCCTCAGTCTAATGGCCAGGCAGAGATTTCTAATCGCGAGATCAAGGCGATATTGGAGAAAACAGTTAATCCGTCAAGGAAGGACTGGAGCAAAAGACTCGGGGACGCATTGTGGGCCTACAGAACTGCTTTTAAAACACCTATTGGAATGTCACCTTACAGACTTGTGTTTGGTAAGATGTGTCACTTACCTATGGGTATTGAACACAAGGCGTACTGGGCAGTGAAAGAAATGAACATGAAGCCGATAGCTTGCGAAGAAGAGAGGAAGTTACAATTGCAAGAGTTGGAGGAACTTCGGCTGGAGTCGTTTGAGTCTGCCATGTGGTACAAAGAAAGAACGAAGTTATGGCATGATAAAAACCTCCGGGTCAAGGAACTTCATGTGGGACAGAAGGTGCTCCTTTTTCAGTCTCGGCTTAAGCTAATGCCAAGGAAACTGAAGTCTAAATGGATCGGCCCATACACCATCGTTGGCATCCGAGCAAATGGAGCAGTGGAGATCCAGGGAAGTGCTCCAAACTCTGTTCCTTTCCTTGTTAACGGTCATAGAGTGAAAGTCTATAGGGATAATTCCGAGTTGTGTGTTGTGGACGAGATTCCACTACGCACACTCCTTATTATTGCCTAAAGGGACGGGGGTAATTTCCTATGAATTCCTGGGTCAAGGAGTAAGTTAATGATTTTGAAAATTCAAAACTGAACCAGGGAATCTCGGAAATACAACATGTAAATAGTTTAATTGTTTTCCTTTAAAAAAAATAAAATAAAATAAATAAATAAATAAAATCTATATATATATATATATATTTATTTTCGAGGCACCAGACTCCAAGGGGAACCGATATTTTATGCCCTAACCTCGACCTAGGGGTCTGGAACCTTCATTTTCCTTATTTTGTAGGGCATGGTCGAGGGAATTAGCCAAGAGGAGAATCTGAAGGAAGGAGTCAATGAGGGAAAAGATATTTCGAATTTCAAATTCTGGCCGATAATTATGGGAGACGTACGGTTGCTTACATCACGCCTGCAACCGCACCATCTTTTCACCAGAAAAGCAACCGTCGTCCTTCTCTCTCCAGTCATTCTTAATTAGACGAAATTTGTGTTTGCTCTTCCTTCTCTCTTCATTCATTCTCTCTCTCTAAAAACGAAAGAAACCCTAACCAAAAATCGCCCAGTTCTTTTCATTTTTTTTCAGATCTACACCGATGGATTCTACCAAGGGCACTGAGTATGACCCAACCTTGTTGGCCGAGTTGACGCAGAAGGTGGGAAGTATAGAGAAAGCAAAAGAGGTGTATGCCCTATTCGCCGCCAGTCTAATGCCGTCTGCGCCGACTGCACCGTCACTGACAATTCCGGCAGATTCGGCTGCGAAATTGGCGAGTCTCTCTGAGGAAGGATCGCAAGTCGCTGCACCACCGCATGCAGAAACCGTTTCGCAAGAGGCGGAGGAAGAGGAGGCATTACACAAACAGTCGGAGGATGGTGAACCGACACATGACGAGACCTTGGTGGAGACAGAAGGGAAAGAAACTGAGAGCCCTAATCTTGAGGGTAGGGAAATGTGTGAGGGGGAAACCCCTATTTCTGTTGAAGTTCGTGAGGGAGAAACCCATGTTTCTGTTGAAATGGCTGAGGGGGAAACCCCTGTGTTTGAGAAGACTGCTGAGGGGGAAACCCCTATGTTTGAAAAGACTACTGAGGGGGAAACCCCTACTTTGGAGAGAATCGCTGAGGGGGAAACCCCTATTCTGGAGACGGGGGATGGGACCCCGGTTGATTTCAGGGGTGCAACCCCTGAGTTCGTGGAGGAGGGGGCAACCCCAGGAGATGTCACGGGGGAAAACCCCATTTATATCGAGGGGGCAACCCCAATGTTGGTTGGAGAGGGGGAAACCCCAGAAAAGCTTTTGGCGGAGTCAGATCTACATTCAACGGAAGTACCGGAGCCCGAGGAAGGGCTGAAATTGATCGTGGACCTGGTTGATGACCAGGAAGAAAGTGAGCCCAAGGTTGATGAGATGGCAGAAAGGAGGCGCACTAAGAGAAGCCTCCTTGATGAAGTCGATGACTTTATACCTGACGCAACAGAGGCAGAAAGGAGGCGCGCTTGGTCAAGGAAAAGGCAAGAAAAGGAAAGGCGCTGGCGACTACATCCACCCGGTCAAGGAAAGCTCCCTCCGTCCAGGAGGTCGAGGAGACCCTTTCCCCTGTGACCGAGGAAACCTCTGTTGAGGAGCACGACGAGCCCATCCCTGAGCCCAGCTATAACTCTGAGGAGGTTGCAGAAGAGCCGATTCTGGAACGCCCGGTAATTTGGCTGACTAAAAGTTTGCTAGAGGAGATGAGGCAGTTCGACGATCAAAAGAGGATCGCGGTATACAAGGAGAGGTGTAGCGCCGGGAAGATGGCTAAGTCAGGGAAGCAGTACAGCTCGAGGGAGCTCAAAATGATCGCTTGTGATAATGAATTCCGCGCCTGTATTCGAGCAATATGGTTTGAGTGGCTGTTGCAGCACAGCCAGGAGAGGGTACCAGTAGATTTAGCAAGGGAGTTTTTCTCCACTTTTCGTTTGAAGAATACCACTGACCTGGACGCGGATTCTATCACATTCAGACTTCTTAATCAGGAGCGCGAGTTGAGCATTAGGGAGTGGTCTTTGCGGATGGGGTTGTTCACCCAGGCAGAAGATGAAGAGGGGGCATGGAACGACAGGATGGTCGGGATGCCAAAGAACACGCCTGGTTTCAAAGTACAGACAGCATGGGAACTGGTCACGCACTCTAAATCAGGGGCGTTTAAATCCAGCTACTCCAAAGCCTCCCACATCGAAGACCGGATCCTCCGTTTTGCTCAAACATTTGTCAGCTACAATTTGATGGGCAGTGCGAATTCAGCTCTCACTACTACTGATCTCTACTTCACATGGTGCATGGCGAAGGGTGTTAAGGTGCACCTCGGATATTGGCTGGCGCAGGCGTGCCACCAGATGACGAGCAACCCGGGGCGTCATATGTACACCTGCCACCTCATCGGCGCTTACCTCCAGAGGAATATAGACATGAGAATTGCCAAGGCCGCTCCGCTAGTAGTCATGTGCGAACCCCCAGAGGTGTTTAGTGTTGATTATTTCTTCAATAAGGGGCTGCTGCAGACTCAAGGCACCAAAACTCTCTTCTATTCATTGGGAGATAAGGTGAAGGCAGAGCCGGAGGAAGCCGAGGAAGCCATGCCGAGTGAAGAGGTTGAAGAGCTGTGCAAGGAAGTCCAGGACGTGAAAAAGGAGATGCAGATGATGAGGAGAGAGATGATAAAGGAGCTCGGTGGGATAAGGAAGGAATTGATGGGGAATCGGGAGGAAGTACAGACCCTGAGGGGAAATATTGCTGATTTGGCGGTGAAGTGTGCCAAACAAAATGATAGGATGACGGAAGCGGTGGAGCTTTCAATGAAAATGTTGAAGTGGATGCAGCAGACGCTCCCCTTGACCCAGTCGAGGACAACTCCTGGGTCCAGCAGTGAAGTCAGGCAGCCCACTCAGAGCAGTCCCTTCGTCAAGAGACCACAGCAGTCGCTCCAGTTGATCTCCCCGACCATTCCCGTGCAAATTCCAGCCCCACCAAAATCAAAGTCTATCGTGAGAAAGCCAGTACCTGAACAAACAACACAAGAGGAAGGAGAGCTGGAGCAGCCAGCTAAGAAGAAAGTGAAAGTGACCCGACCCGGAATCCCACCCCAGTCTGGCTCTCGAGGGAGCCAGCCCCAGAAGTGATCAATCATCTCTTGACCAAGTAACTTTTATTTGTCGTTCTTTTCGTTTTTTTATTTACCTGTTATATATGTGTTTAACTTTTGTTATATCTTCTCCCACTTAGCCCACTGCGTGGTCTAAGTGTGAGAAGTTTGTGTTTTCTGTTGTTATGTTTGTTTTCCTATGTTTTCTGTGTTTCTTCTCCCACTTAGCCCATTGCTTGGTCTAAGTGTGAGAAGTTTTATTATTTTGTTTTGCATTGATCTCTCTGTTCCCCCCTTCACGACGATGGCTTAGGGACAAGCTTGAGTGAAGTGGGAGGGGGAGAGGAGTCAATGCATTACCCGTGTCGCATATTAAGAGTCTGTAGTCTTAAGTGTTGTCACATGAGCCAGTGGATATAATACGGCATGATCCCCTTAGTGAAAGTAATTGAAGATAGGAGGCATTTCAACTTAGAAGCTTTTTCCTTAAATAAGCCTAGTTAATTTGAATGAAGCGAGAACGACGGAGAATGCCTCTACTTACTTAGTTGTGAAGCCCTACTACATAGTGAGTTATAAACCTCAGATAACTTTGAGCTAACACATGTTTAAGGGCCACCACTGAAGCTTAGGGAAGAAGAGCTATGAAGGAGAAAAAATTGGGAATTGGGTTATGAAGGTATAAGCTGGACGAAGTCCAGGGAAAGGCGTTATAAGCTGGACGAAGTCCAGAAGGAAGGAGAAATGGAGGAATAAGCTGGACAAAGTCCAGAAAGGAAAAAAAAAAAAAAAAAAAGAGGAAAAAAAATATAATAGAAAAGAGGAGGAATAAGCTGGACGAAGTCCAAAGGGGGGAAATGGTCTAAAAACAGGAATGATAATAGCCTGACCCAGGAAGGAGAAACTCTCATAACCCAACGCTTCAGTGGTGTAGCATTAACTTAAGAGAGAATGAGTGATCGAGTGAACCCAACAATTGGGTAAGTAGAAAGCTATCTTGACAAGCTGACAGATTGGCTAGGTAAAAGAAGGGAAAGGGCCTATTTGGAGGAGTGCAAACTATTGGATTGACCTTAATCTTGTGGGGACAGATGGTTAAAATTGAAACTAGCTCATGTATATGTGTTTTACGTGTTTGTATGATTTTCTTATATTTTCATAGTTTTTCTTGTGTCTAGGTCTAGGAGTCGGTCAAGAGATAACCTTGCTTGAAATTTGCCTTATTCTTTTTCTTTTCTTGTCTTTATACTTGAGGACAAGTATGGTTTAAGTGTGAGCAGTTTGATAAGGCTAATTTCATGCATCGGTAATGTGCGAAAAATGTTATAATTTGCTGGGTCTAACACGCTTCCTAAGCCAGGTGTGTGAAGAAAATCGCTAGATCAAGGAAGTAATGAAGGAGATGGTCTAGCGAGAGAAAGGAACGGAATGAGCAGGATTTACAAGGAAAATTGGCGTGACAGAGGAGTTTACAGCTGAGGGCAACAAAGTCATTATCTATACCTCGCTGGGCCCACTCAAACGCCTATATATAGAGAAGAGCATGCAACGCAAAAGGAGGCTTCGACACAGTTTTTTTACTCTTCTTAGCTCACACACTTTACACACACACACTTGGGAATGGATCTGGGGTAGTCGTGATCGGAGGGGTACTTTCTGGCAAATTTCGTGTTTGGCAACACCGTCCTAGTGAGGGCGAAGATACAATCACCTTTAATTTCAGTTGTTTTGCTTGTTTTCACCGTCGAACTTCACTTTTGGGAGTCGACCTTGATGTTGATGATGTTTAATTGTTTTATCGTTCGTGGATCTGCGTTTAGCTGTTTAATTTCAAGTCATTTTGCATAGATCTCTCTGCTGTTAGTTATTTCTTCAATTATTATGTCGATCTCTGTTTATTTTTGATGTTGAGGAGTTTGATGTGGAATTTGGTGACAGATCTGTGGTTGTTTGAGTATTCGGAGTTCTTATTTTAAAAATCTGACGTGATGGAGAGTTTCTGCTGTTTGGAGTTCATGTCAGACGCTTGGATCCGGAGTGGATTTAGCGTCTGAGGTTGGATTTGGCGTGTGGAAAGATAGTAGTTCAATAGATTTGTTTATTTCTTCTTGGTTTCTATTTTACTTCGTCTAGGGTATGCAGATCTGTTAAGTTTTTCGTTTATTATACATAAATTTGATTCCAAGTCAGTAGCTCTGTTTTTATTTTGCTCATGCTGTTTTTCTTAAGAAGTTTTACGCAAATTTGGTTGTAGAAGACGATGTCACTGTCAGTTAGTACGAGAGTTAGTTATTCTGCCAACTTTTCAGTCGTACCTTGCTTTTTTTTAGACATGGTCCCCACAGTAGGTTTATTTCCTAGATCTAGCTGTTAGTTTAAGAATTTTTAAAGGTTTCCAAGTCAAGTTAATTTTGATTTTCCTCAACCCAAGAAAATGCGTGGCAGCAGCCAACACCAAAAACACTCCCAAATCCTTGAACATGAGTATTACGCATCCTTCTCTGTGTGATCGATCCCTACTTCCCTATACTAGGTTTAGTAAAGTGGTTGAGGGTTTTTGAAAGGAAAAGTGCTTTGTGTGTCCGACGACCGGGATTCCTCGCGACCCACGAGTTCCTAGACCGAGTGATATGGTGGACTTGCTGGATCTAGGGAACCTGCTATTTCCTATTTGAACACGCAGAGACAAAACAAAAAAAGCCTTTCAAATACGATTCAACTTTTATGGAACGGAGGAAGTACTATAAATGACAAGTTCAAGTTTAGCATGCGTAAGTAGTTGTATTGGAACATTCAAGCCAGGAACCACATTTTGGATGAGCTAGAACAACATTCGTACTATCTCGGACACATGGGCGGGCACACGTGCAAATGACTAGGGGCTTAATAAGCCCTTAATAAACATGATTTTTTTATATTTTTTCTTTGTAATTTTTTTTAATTTATACCAATTTTATGTGAATTTTTGTACAAAAGCCGTTATGAGCTAAATTATACGTGAATATAATTTAAATAATTTTTTTAATAAAATAGTCATTACAAGTGATCATTTATGCGTCTGCCCCTTCGGAGGACATGTATAATAGGCGGCGGCATGATCTCTTTTTGTCCCGCCATCCTAGCCTCCGATGAGTTTGGAAACAACATACAACCAGTGGCGTATCCAGAATTTTCAATATGGGGGTGCAAAAAATAATTACGACTTAAAATTTCAAAATGTTTCTAATTTTTTATGTTTTCGTTGGTATGCTTTTTCAATTATTTTATTTTTTTAAATAAAATCTTTATCGTTATTTTTTTATTTCAAAAAACTTCATTTTAAATAAAAATAAATTATTTTATAGTATCACATAATATTATACATTTGAAATACAAATATCCATGTTTTGTTAATTAGCAATATATAATATAGCTATGAATATAAAGAGGAGGTTAGTTTAATAAATATGGAGATTTTTTTTAAACGACAAAAATATATACTTTATATTAGCCATAGTATCTATTAAAAAATAGTTAATGAAAATTGAATATGAAAGAATACAAAATTAACTTATAAAAGAGCAAGTTAGTGGTTAAACTAATAAATGTATTTGTTAAAAATAAAATACTTAATGAAACTTAAATATGAAATGAGAACAAAACAAAATTGAATTAGAGGTGATATAGATTAAAACAAAGTTACTTTGGAGAAGAGAATATAAGTTTAAGTAAAATTTAAGACTAGGATATGTGCTCAAGGGGTATCTTGGGCCTCTGGCTTGAAGGAAGACCCGACTTACCACTGGGCCACCGATGGAGTTTGTGGATATAGAACTAAATAATGTATTAATACACAAAATTTTGGGGGTACAGTTGTACCCCCTTGTTCAAGCGTGTATACGCCGCTGCATACAGCACAACCAACAAGAAAATGAGGAATCTTGTAAATCACTGATCTGTCGAGAACGTCTTGTCGCTGCATTGTGGATAGAAGGCCTCGCGTTGCGTGCGTGAGAATAGTGACCGGACCGGTAGATTCCTCTTTAACGGAATTGAAAACGCCGGTAAAATCATCATCTAATTAAGCTCCACTCTTGTTGAAAAGCAAACCAGTAGAAAATCAATTAAAATGCACAAAATAAGAAAAGAGGACAAAGAGATAGAAATGTTAAACGTAAAGAGCCTGACTTATTATGCTCTATATCACTACAAGTGTTACACGGATCCACAATGAAGAACATGGACATTTCAAGTCTGCAAATTGAACATGTATATATGATTAGAACAAGCAATCTGCTGGAAAATGACTTGAAACCCATAAACAAGGTTCAAGGTCACATAGTCATAGTTAATATCCCTATGAGAGGAATCACGCAATTCTAGTAACAATCAAGATAGTCCGGATTCAATAAAACAGTGTTTGGATTGTCGACAAAACAGACGCAGTCAACCCGGCTCTGATACCACTTGTTCGGATTGTCGACTGTAACAGAAGTTTGATATTGTCCGCTTTGGATCAAGCCCGTACAGATTTATTTTTGGATCACTCCCAAAAGACCTCAAACTGATTGGGGTTGGATAGTAATTATATACACCTTCCAATGTCGCAACAAATTTCATTCTCCACAACAAATTTCATCATAGTTTGAATCATACGGGACACTTGCAAAATGTACAAAAGTTATATATAAACACATTCGCCACTTTTAAAAGTTATGAATTGATCAAAAGTTTGTTTATGATCAAAATAACAATGTTCCCTTTCTTATTAAAATTAGAAGAAGAAAAAACAATTATACAGACGAGTAATATAAAATGTACACTGAATAGCTGCACTATTTTGGTCTCAGCTGCTCCCTATTATATCATTGTATGTATTTTTTATTTTCTGAATCAGAGCGTCCCTGAAAATTTAAAAATTTAATTTTACAGTCAGTCAAAAAGCATTTTCCACTAATATAATAATCCAAATTAGGATATGGGAAGAAATAAGACCTGCTTGGTTTCGAGGCCAGATTTTTATATGCAAAATACTGCACCATGGATGTATCAATAGATTAATTTATAAAGTATAATATAATTAAATACTATATGTAGATAAAAAGAACTTACGCCAGTATATCCAATTCCTACGAGCTCGAGAAGTCCAGGTACAAATGGAAGCCTGTCAATAGCCTTGCAAATCAACAGAGGGAAAACATTCAATATCACTTTAGAAAATAGAGTTAATGGAACATTCTAGACTTCCTTGTAATTGAAAAAAGGAAATTCTTTCGACATAGATAAAAATATGAAAATAATAGTCACTGCGCGCGCTATATATATATATATATCATGCTTTTTTATGAAAATTTTGTGCAGCTGTGTAAAAGTTTTCATGTGTTATCCTATACATTATCCACAAATTTAAAATTTCCATTATAAACGTGTTACAGTACTATAAAAATATAACCGAAATTTAAATGTTAGAGTACAAAATTTTCCTGTAGAAGTATTGAAGTAAAAAATGACTAGTATTTTCATATTTTTATTTATATGTTAGTGCGATTTTAGAGTGTCCATGGAATAGTAGTTTTTCTTATATGGCAAAATGAAATTTTATTCATATAGATTTAGATAGTACTCCTAGTCACTTTGGACTGTAATATGCCTTTATGCCAACAAATTAATGTAAATGTAAAAATAACACCAAATTGTCAACTTCACATCAAATATTAAAGTGAAAAATGTCTACTAGTTCCATCATATATATATGATTGCAAATTACTTATGTCTTGCGACTATAATATAGTTTCATCTCTAGAAAAAAGTAAATAAATAGTAAAATGTGAATTATTCCTCAGACATCCCTTAAATTTTGTTACATTTTTCCATTTCCGTCCGTCCTATAAAATTTGTCACATTTCACTTTTTATCATTTTTTATAATGAACTCTATATTCAATTTCCGTTCGTCCTATAAAATTTGTCACATTTCACTTTTTATCATTTTTTATAATGAACTCTATATTCAATTAAGTCATGCTAACTCACATTTAATAATAAAACTATGTGATAAAATTTAAGAAACGGATGGAGTATATTCTAGTACTATATATTTTCTATTTTAGAAAACATATTTCATTCTAATGGACGAAATTCATTCTCCACTCATCATAATATTTCAATCATTTTTAATTTAAAATCTGGTGCATTAAAAATTTGAGCGGTTTGAGAGGTTGATATTTTTAAAAAACAGAGAGTTAAGCAGCTTACGGAGATGGCTCCGGCACAGGCAACGAGTCCAACTCCTCCGGCCACCGCCAAAGAAGTAACGGCGTACTTGTCTTCAACTTTCTCCCACTGCAAGTATGACGTCATACTACACTGAGTAGGAGTACTATAGTATGTAATTAATCAAATAAAGATATGCATAAATAATTAAATATGGAGATGAAGTTGTTACTGCTTGTTGAATTTTTGTAACTATTTCAGGGGTCTCAATGGTAGCAACGTTAACCACTTCAGACGCGGACACCTCTCCGGTAGCCATGGCCGCCACATTCCGGCCAATGTTCCTAGCTGTTGTACCAATTTATAAATAATTTTGATTAAAAAAAATGAGATATAGTAAGATAAAATATGATAAGAATACTGACAATTGGACGTAGTAGTCTTGGCGAGGTGAGGCAGAGGAGGAGGAGTTGGAATGGTGACGCCGGCGCCGGAAGGTGGTGGCTGAAGACGAGGAGCCTTGGATGAAGAAGAGAGAGAGAGAGGGGTGCATGTTGTTGTTGAGGCCATTTCTTCTATGATACAAATCCAGCTGCTGCTCTCTTCTCTGTTGCCTTTTTGTTTTTTCTTATCTCTCTTTCAAAAAAGAAATATGGCCAATCTTATGGATAATGTTGGCTTGATAGGTGGCACAAGGATAGCCATTTTATGTGTTGTTCTCGATAAAGTTTATCAGGTCCCTATACAAATATCAGAATCAATGGTTTTTAACCAAAGTGACGAGTATTGTGCATCAAAAATATGAACATCGAAAAAAAAAATGTCTTGATTAAACATAGAAAAATGTGTCTTGATTTTTTTTTCGTCAACTATAGGGTTCCAAATCTACCTTGGCGAAATTGAATTAATAATGTCCAATCGAATTTGCGGATTAGCGCCGAAAGTATCTTAGCAAATAACGGGGTCTAAACTCTTTGAACCATGACCTCAAGAACACCGCAGCTTCATGACCAAGTGCTCCAATCCATTGGTTGTGTGATAGAAATTTGTGGGTTCCATGCTAAAACCAATTGGTGTTAGGATGAAGTGCTTCAATCCATTGGTTGTGTGATAAAAATTCGTGAGTTCCATCCTAAAACCAATTGATGATAGGAAGAGTAGTTCATAGTTTCAGTTTTCTTTTGACACCGATTTGGGACAGTTATATGTTATTTTTCTAGTTTCAATTTGCAACACCTACTACATGATAGAAATTCATGGGTTCCATCCTAAAACCAATTGGTAATAGGAGGAGTGGCCCATGGGGTTTATATACTAGTTTTAGTTTTCTTTTGACACTGATGTAGGACAGTTATATGTTATTTTTCTAGTTTCAATTGCCAACATTGTGTCTTGATTCTTTTATAGACCAAGCATTTTGCTATTCCGTGATCACTAAGGATTACTCCCTCCATCCTACAAAGATTGTCTCACTTTGATCGGGCACGGGTTTTAAGAAATGCAATGAAAAGTGAGTTGAAAAAGTTATCCTACTTCTGTATATTAATTTTATAATGAAATGTGATTAGGAATGAGTTAGTGAAATTAGTGATCCACTAAAAAAAATAATAAAATATAAAATAGGACAAATTTTGTGGGATGAACGAAAATGAAAAAATGAGACAATTTTTATGGGACTAAGAGCACTCCCAATGGAGTTCCCTAAAAACTCCCTTATTTCTCCCTAACTCCTGCCACATCAGCGCCACATCAGCACCAAAATTTATCCCCAGTTTTTAGCCAAGTGCTACATTGGTTTCTCCCTTATTTCTCCCTTATTTCTCCCTAACTCAACATTTCATTTTTACATCATTATTTTTTATATTATTTAATTTTCCCTACAAATGTATTTAATAAATAGACTAATAATGAACAATTCATCGTTGTATTAATCATTGGAAAATATAATACAACGAGAAAAAAAAAACTACAAATAAAAAACGCAAATAAACAAAGATTTAAAAAAAAAAAATCTAAGACGGAGGGGCCGGAGGGGCGTCGGGATCGAGCCCCAGCGTACTCTGCAGGTGTTGGATGCATTTCCAGAGGGCCGCCTTTTCTTCAGGGGTCCCGCCGCCGGTGAAGTACAGCGTGTACATCTGGGTCAGATTGGCGACATTGCTCGAATAAGTGGCTTTTTCTAAGTCGATGACGGATTCCGACGCGACTTCCGACGTTGCGCCCTTCCCCTTCCGCCTCCCCTTCGCCTTCTTCACTCCCTCCGGGCGCTCGTGCGGACCATCCCCACTCAAGTCGATGTGGGCCGCGCTCCCCTCGCTCTCCGAAACGCTAAGTCGCGAGCGCACCGATTTCCCGTGCAGCGCGTCGTGCATTCCCGTCCGGAATTTGGGGAGATCCTTCAGCTTATCGTAGATGTTCCAATACTTGAAGCCCTTCGTCGACAAGTACTGGCTACTATACATCCGGATGGCCTCATCTCGGACCATGTGCTCGTTCTGGCCACTCGTCATGTGAGTCATCAAGTTAGAATAAATACCGTTGAAGTGCCCGCAGTCCCTCATGAGGCGCTCCCAATGCCGACGGATCGCCTCGCTGCCATGGTCCTTCATTGAGGCAGTCTTGTGGCTCCTGTACTTCGCGGCAATCCGCTCCCAGAATATGATCTCAGTCTGGTAGTTGCTGCGCTCCGCGTCCTGTGACGTGTCCGCCCAGCAGTCGGCTATCAGCTCGGACTCTTGCAGAGTGTAAGTAGTCCTTACCCGCTTCGGCCTCTCATCGGAACCCGTATCAGTCGCAGCCGACGACGCCGGCGCCTTCCCCCTCCCGCTCCTAGAAGGCGGCTCGGTGGGCGTTTCTTCCACCTCGAAGTCCTCCGCGCTCAGTGTCGCGGCCTGAGATTCTTGGTCGCCTGGGGTTGATCCGGGGGTGTCGAACTGGGGCCGATACACATCGTCGGCTGGAAAGGGCATTCTGCCGGCAGAGTTGAAGTACGGAGAAAGTCTCCGCGCCGGAGGAGTCTGCAAAGGAGACGGACCCCCGTATGGAAGTTGGCCGGGAGGAGAACCCATCGCCAACAACGACTGCATCCACTGCTCGTTTGCTTCATCCGTGTTGGGAATTTGTGAACTCGACTCTTTCCCCTTACCCTTATCCTTACCCGATCGGGAACTTTTCTTCCAAAAGCTCATAATTTTGATGAAAATTGAAGATTGGGAGAAGAGATTGAAAATGGAGAGAATGAAGATTGTGGGTGATGAATGGAGGAAGTGGAGGAAATATTTATAGGGGTGGAATGTAAAATAGCCGTTGGGTTCAAAAAAAAAAAAAAAAAATTTTAATTATCGCCGATTATCGCCGAGCGTCGCCACAGTGGCCGGCGATCGCTCGGCGATAATCCGGCGTTAGAACGCCACTCGGCGAAGCAACGGCAACATTATCGCCGAATTATCGCCGACTTCGCCACAATGGCCGGCGATAATTCGGCGATAACCGGCGATTTATCGCCGAGAATTCGCCACCTCCATTGGGAATGCTCTAAAGGCTTGAGAGTAGTTTGCTAGTTAAAATTTACTACCTAGTATAGAATTGTTTTCTAATCAAGATTTTTTTGCTTTTGAAACTTAGACCTCATTTTAAATTACCGAAAATTTGAAATTTTAAAAGATCTTCGACGAGTCACCTATCCTTGCAAATGATAATAATATAAATAGTTTTTCGATTACCATTGTCTGTATGAGTTTATTTTTCTCAAAAATTTGGAATGTAATAATATATCTTGATTCATTTCTAACAAAGTAAATACCACCATGTAAATACTCATTTTGCTATATCAATTATTTCCTCGTCTTCTAATAATATACATTTTTAAAATGACACAAGTTTTAATACAGACTTGATTAAGTAAAAAAGACAGAAAGAAAAATGTTTTAGTAGAAAATGAGTCTCACCTTATTAGAAAGAAAGAAATATTCAAAGAAAGTTTCTACAAATAAAAAATTTTATTTTCGAAAAACGGAGAGAGTATAATACTTACACAAAGATATCAAAAACTTCAATTTAAGGTTAAAATGTTTCATTAAAAATGTGTTAGACCAAATTGCCCCCAAAATTTGTAGGAGGCTAGCAATTAATATGGGGCATTTTGGTCCAATTTTAGCTTTTAATGTTCGATTAAGATAAAATTGGAAGGCTTTGCAAGGATTATAAAATTAGATATTTTTGTTAAAATGCAAAATAAAAATAAGACAAAATAATTTTTTTAATCCGATAGAATTTCTTAGAAACGAAAAACACTCTTATTACCTATGTTTGTATATCAATCTCACACAAAATCTAGTAGAAATGGGTTTGGACTGAGGAGGAAATTGAAAACCAATATTGAAAATTATTGATTAGATTTAGGGGGTTTTGGAGTAAGGAGCAAATTGAGCTCTAATGGCGATGTCACCGCGAAGCGAAGCAGACGGCGACGTCGCGACGGCAAATTCCTCCTCGTCTCTGCAATTTGGGACGGCGGAGGCGCTGGATCACGTCCGCAAACTCACCGATGTCGGCGCCATGACTCGTTTCCTCCATGAATGCATCGCCTACCAGCGCGGCCTAGATCTGGAGCTCGAGAGCTTACTCTCCCAGCGATCCGATTTGGATCGCCAGCTCTCCAACCTCCACAAATCCGCCGACGTTTTGGAGATCGTCAAGGGCGACTCCTCCTACATG
Source organism: Salvia hispanica (assembly GCF_029641045.1). NCBI lineage: Eukaryota > Viridiplantae > Streptophyta > Magnoliopsida > Lamiales > Lamiaceae > Salvia > Salvia hispanica. Next base: position 48,506,025 of record NC_142695.1, on the reverse strand, counting down.
CTCTCCAACATCTCCTCCACCTCCTCCCTCGCCGATCAGGTCTCCGCCAAGGTCCGCCACCTCGATCTCGCCCAATCGCGCGTTCAGGACACGCTCCTCCGCATCGACGCCATCGTCGATCGCTCCAATTGCCTCGACGGCGTCCACAAATCTCTCCTCGCCGAGGATTTCGAATCCGGCGCCTCTTACATTCAGACATTCCTCCAGATTGATTCCAAATTCAAGGACTCCTCCGCCGCGGATCAGCGCCAGCAGCTGCTTTCCTACAAGAAGCAATTGGAAGGCATTGTGAAGAAGAGGCTCTCCGCCGCGGTGGATCAGCGCGATCACCCTACCATCCTCCGCTTCATCAAGCTATTCAAGCCTCTTGCCCTTGAAGAGGAAGGATTACAGGTCTATGTAAGTTATCTTAAGAAGGTCATTTCTTCCAGATCCAAGGAGGAATTCGAGCAGTTATTGGAACAGATTGAGCAATCGAATAGCAACACTCAGGTGAGTTTCGTGCCGTGTTTGACAAATTTATTCAAAGACATTGTGTTGGCTATTGAGGAAAATGATGACATTTTGAGGAATTTATGTGGCGAGGATGGTATTGTTTATGCCATTTGCGAGCTTCAAGAAGAATGTGATTCAAGGGGTTCTAATATCTTGAAAAAATTCATGGATTATCGGAAATTGGCAAAATTGACCTCTGAGATTAATTCATACAAGAGTAATTTGCTGTCTGTTCATGCGGAGGGCCCTGACCCTAGAGAAATTGAGCTATACCTAGAGGAGATACTCTCCTTAACACAGTTGGGAGAGGATTACACCGAGTATATGGTTTCTAAAATAAGGAGCTTGACCTCGGTGGATCCGGAATTAGGGCCCCAAGCCACCAAGGCTTTTAGGAGTGGGAATTTCAGCAAAGTTTCTCAGGACACTACCGGCTATTACGTCATTTTGGAGGGGTTCTTTATGGTGGAGAATGTGAGGAAAGCCATCCAGATAGATGAGCCCGTGCCTGACAGTCTCACCACATCGATGGTGGATGATGTGTTTTATGTGCTGCAGAGTTGCTGCCGTAGGGCAATTTCCACCTCCAATATAAGCTCAGTTATTGCAGTGCTCAGTAGTGCTGTGAGTTTATTGGGGAATGAATACAGTGAAGCTTTGCAGCAAAAGATGAGGGAGCCTAATCTTGGAGCGAAGCTGTTTTTGGGTGGTGTTGGAGTGCAGAAGACTGGAACAGAGATTGCAACAACCTTGAACAACTTGGATGTCAGTAGTGAGTATGCTTTGAAACTTCGCCATGAGATTGAAGAGCAATGTCTAGAGGTATGTGTTAAAGTAGTGGCATTTCTGCTTTCTTCCTCTGCCACTAATATTATAATTTGTGTGATGGTACGAACTTGGTTTTGTATTCTAAGTGTTTAGCTTGAATTGAAGTCAATTGGAGATGATGTAACTCTATACCTTGATGCTACTGTGTTCAATCTTATTTAAGCATCTATGAGATTTTCTACTTGCCTAAATACGATCTTAATGCTTTAATTGATGGTCAACTTGTTATATGTTGTGGTAATGATAGGAACATGATAATATCTTCATGTTTTTGGTAAATAGATGATGCAAGTAGTCAATGTTTATGTTGCTTTTCGTACAGATCTTCAATAACCATGTTGACCTTGTATCTTATAAAGCACAACCTTTATTTCACTTGGAAAATATTGGTTGTTGGTAATTAGTAGTTTAGTATAAATATATAGTATGATTTCTATGATTAGTTTTGAATTTTCTAAAGTTTCTATGGTATTGATGCTCTTACAAGAATGCCACCTGATATTTTTTCCAAAACCTAGATGTTAACTATTGGAATGCAACAATCTTGCTGGATGATGTTTTCTCGACTATCTTATGCTTTCTTCTCGCTTACTCTTTATATTAGTTCATAATTCGGACTAAATCCTGTTTGTCACTTTAGGTATTCCCCGCACCAGGTGATAGAGAGAGAGTAAAATCTTGCTTATCTGAACTTATAGAAATGAGCAATAGCTTTAAGAAGGCTTTGAATTTTGGAATGGAGCAGCTTGTGGCCACTGTGACTCCTCGAATTCGACCAGTTTTAGATAGCGTGGCAACTATCAGCTATGAGCTTTCTGAAGCAGAGTATGCTGACAATGAAGTAAATGATCCATGGGTGCAAAGGCTCCTTCATGCTGTTGAGATCAATGTGGCATGGCTTCAGCCATTGATGACAGCCACAAATTATGACACATTTTTGCATCTTGTAATTGACTTCATTGTGAAAAGGCTTGAGGTGATCATGATGCAAAAACGATTCAGCCAACTTGGTGGTCTTCAGCTTGATAGAGATGCCAGGACACTGGTAAGTCATTTCTCCAGTATGACACAGAGGACTGTCAGAGACAAGTTTTCGCGGCTAACGCAGATGGCTACTATTCTAAACTTGGAGAAGGTGTCTGAGATTTTGGATTTCTGGGGAGAAAACTCAGGGCCCATGACTTGGAGGCTGACTCCTGCTGAGGTGAGAAGAGTATTGGGTCTCAGAGTTGATTTTAAACCTGAAGCTATAGCTGCTCTTAAGTTGTAACCTCCTACTTTTTGTTTATCGTTCCTCGCTGATCTTTTGATTTACAATCGCATCATTCCTTCTACTTTGTCCTCTTTTTTTTTTTCCAACGAGAAGAATTCAAATTATAATGGATGTATTGAGGTTATTTGGTCTTTTTTCATTTGAAACTGAGTAATAAGCATCATTAGTTGTTTTCTAGTAGCAAATTTATGTATCCTGGTTGGTGTGTCTGGATGGCGTAGGTTGTCTTCTCTTAACAGGATGAGATAATACTTTTGTTGAGGAAATCCTATAGAGAATAATCACCACCACCAGACATTCAGGTCGATCCTTGATATTCACATTGAACTCAAGTTCAATCTTTATAAGGGGGTGAGTATTGTATTTTGGATTGAATTTTTGTCAAACTTGAATCCAAGTTGTCAAACTGAACCGCGAATCCAAATTTTAAAGAAAAAGAAATCTGATCAAATTTTTGGTGAGCCTCATGAAATTTACTCATGATAGCTTCAAGCAGGATGTCAGTTCTCCTGATATGCACCCAAAATTCAACAGCAACACAACCAACACGTATGTATTGCTCCTTAATCTCATTTGTATTTTGGTTGTAACAAGCAAAAGATAATTAAGTACTTCACTAACATATGCCTGAAGTAACTCCGAAAGAAAGGCATAATAGTTCTTTGTAAGTCATCCAAGTTTTTGGGAATACCTACAAGACCGAGTGAGTAATTGGCCATCGCCATGTTTAAGGCACCAATCCAGTCACTGGCTTTTCGCAGTACTTCAATTTGTTCCTTCTATGAGATCAGAAATGAGATGCAACAATACGGTTGTGAGAGGGTTCCCAAAAGAGTTAGTAAAATATATATGAGGAGAAATCAAATAATCATCCCCTCAAAAGTTATCGACAGAAAAGCTAGTCTGGTGGATCAAATTTCCATTTTTGCATACAAACAGAAACAGAGGTGGGATGTCGATGTGAGGATGGCCAGCATCTGGACATATTAAAACAATGTTATCTACTGTAAAGCAAAATAGGGTTCAGGCAAGTGAGAATGATAGTATTTTTTATGTCACGTGATAATAGATGCAGTAAGAAAACCTGATCTCCCAACCACGCCAAGACAACAGCTGCACTTTCAAGACTCCACTTTTCTAGCACTTTCAACTCTGACTTCAACAAGAGCATTTTCTGGAAATTACCAAACTTCATTCACACATACCAGAGGAAATTACCAACCTGAAGCACATACTACTCTACTAGTAGTTTCATCTAAAAGATTCTGCAAATTCAACTCTGGAAAGCTTACATTGGCTACAAAATGTCTCCCCGTCAATGATTGCTATTTATCATAGATTTTGTTTAAGATATCCTATTGAGGCATGGAACCACGGAGAACGGAATCAACTTGACCACACCTTTGCTGTCACCACTAACCACATTAAATTGACGATTAACTTGAGTATCATAATAGCATCTGAACTACTGGAGCTCTATGTTCAGTGATAACCTTAGGTGCTGAGGCCTCTGCACATCCCAAATAGTGTAATGAGCATCACCATATCCTGCAAAGAGAATATCGCCTTGTTGATTGAAGCACATGAGATCTATTCATCTGTAATTTACACCATTTAGTAGGCAATATAATTAGTTTATATCATCTGGTCTAATCTATGAATCAGTGAGTAACTATAACGAATTATACTTAATTGGAAAATAAATTGATGATTTTGTCATTTTTAAGTGAAAAGAGCATCAATATTAGAATCATGATGAGGTTCACTAGTTAGCGTTGTTCATTCAGCATCCTTGTCAGCTCGCATCCTCATCACGAATTGGCATTTCCAATAGCAAGTTGAGCTCCTTCTTCAGAAAGCGATCTCGGAAGAAAGTGTGGGGCGTGAACGCGAGGCTGCGGGAAAACCCTAGCCACGTAGTTAGCTCTACTACTATTGGTAGCTGAGTTGTGTTTATAGCTATGCGAGTCAACCAGAGGAATGGAATGCGCGTGATCTCGAATGGTTGAACTTGAAGAGAGAATTTGGTCGAGGGTGCGGCGGTGACGATCTTCTTCGTCGGCTGCGCTTGAATGCTCCATCACCAGTACGTTACTTTGTTTGAATTTCTACTTTCTGTGAGTTTCTAGTAAACAACAACATCGTCATCGTCATCGTCTTCCACTTCCGGTATGATTTTTATTGAATATAGAAAAAGTGAAAAATAAACGGTTAAAACAGATAGAATTGAAAAGACAAAGGTATCCCTCGATAAGAAGGGAAATTACAATAAATTAGGTCAGAAGCATATAAAAGAGGGAAGACGGCATCTCTCTCGCAATTTGATCGGATAGATCTCACTCCACAGAGAGAGAAAAGGTAAAGGGAAATGAAATCAAAAGGATTTTTTTTGGTATGCAAAGTCTTGCTCAAATCTCCTCCTGCTTTCTTCCAATACTTGTTTACTCTCACATACATACACAAACATAAACACATACACATACACATACACATACATACATCCATCCCTTGATTCGCTGACTCTTATATTTACATATGCATCCCCCTCTTGAAACCCGCTTGCTTTTGATTCTTGTTGGGTTCAAATTCTTTGCTGTTTGGAGCTGGCTGTCGGCGTTTTGATTTGAGACCTCTTTATTTTCAATTTAATGAGGGCCTATGTGATATACCTAAATTATTTGGGTTTTTTTTTTTGGGGGGGGGGGGAGGCGATTTCTTTTTGCTGGGGAAGAAGAAGAAGGCATTTTTGGCTTAGTGTATCAATACATAACATAGCGTACAAAAAATACATATATATAGGATGGGGCAAACACATATCTTTGGTTTCCTTATTGGCTTAAGCTAGTGTGGGAGTGTTTGCTCTTGATTTTAAGTCCATTCCCCTTGTTATTGAAAAGGAAATTAGCCCAATGGATTTCCAGTTTCTGGTGTTGGTTCTATTCCGAGAATAATCCCTAAACTGAAACAATAACGAAACACATTGTTGACTGTGAATCATTCATTTTTCCCCCCACATTCCGAAATCTGGCTAGTGGCAGCAGAACTTTCATGTGTACCCAATGGACTCTGAATAGATGGTTAGACACCCATGACTTCGCGTTACCTAAAACTTACCATATACTACTACTCACAAACATGAAATGACCTGCTTCCTAGCATATCACATTTTAAAGAACCCGAAATGATGTTTTTCAAATTCGTCATAGTTAAGTGCCTGCCAGCCCATGTCAATCTGCAGATGGTTTTCTCTTTTCCCTTCTGCCATAATAACAATGTAAGCATGCAGATTCGATTGGTGGATTCCGGGCCTCCAAATTGTGTTTATTGTGTGTGACAACACTTGAAACCTAGGAGAATCATGGCAGAGAATACTGAAGTGGATGACCGTGTGGATTTTGATGATGATAACTACACTGAAGAAGAGGATGAAGAACCCATGGAAGATGAAGGAGCTGGAGAAGGTGAAGAAAATGATGAAGAACCTCAGGAGGATACTAGAAGTGAGGATGGTGGGAAAGGGCAATCTCCTGGAACAGATAAAAATGATATTAGCATTGGGGATATGGAAGATAAAGAGAACTCAGCATCTATTAGTGAAGATGAGAAAGAGAAACATGCTGAACTTCTTGATCTCCCACCTCATGGCTCTGAAGTTTTCATTGGAGGACTTTCTCGAGATGTTTCAGGGGAAGACTTGAGGGAACTCTGCGAACCCCTTGGTGAAATTGTTGAGGTTAGTGGATATAAGGCGGAAAATTTTACCTGCAAATTGTTTGTGCCAAACAGATATCTTTATGCACATACTGTTTCTCTTTATTATTCATAGCTTCATTATTTTGCAGATAAGGGTAATGAAGAATAGGGATACTGGTGAAAGCAAGGGCTTTGCTTTTGTAGCCTTCAGAACAAAAGATGAGGCACAAAAGGCAATTGAAGAATTGCATAGCAAGGAATTCAAGGTAATTGAGAAAATATTCCTTTTGTTTTCCTTTTCTAGTGGAACAATGTTAGCCACTTAGCCTTTCTTGTGCTAACTATTTCCTATTTCTGTTATTCTGTCTGTTTGTGACAAAAATAAATTTCTTTGTTATCGACCCTTTCTTCACTTCAGGGTAGGACGCTGCGATGCTCATTTTCCGAAACTAAATACAGGTTGTTCATAGGCAATGTACCCAAGGGATGGAGTGAAGATGATTTCAAAAAATTAATTGAATCGACAGGTCCTGGTGCTGAAACCATTGAGCTAATAAAGGTATATGTGGCTTAGTGGCTATTTTATTACTAATGAGTTCAGCTGTCTCTCAGCAAAGTAGTACATCGGTTTTGACCTTATTCACTTTATTACTACAGGATCCTCAGAACCCTGGTCGTAATCGAGGTTTTGCCTTTGTGGAATATTACAACAATGCTTGTGCTGATTATTCCAGGCAAAAGATGACTGCTGCAAGCTTCAAGCTGGATGGTAACACGCCAACTGTAACTTGGGCTGACCCGAAGATTACACCTGATCATTCTGCTGCTTCTGCTCAGGTATGATTTCATAACTGAAATCTCCCTTACCATGAATGTCTGCATATTGATATTCTTGGGTGTCATGTCTGGGAAGTAGTTTGAATACTCTCATGCTTTGAAATTGTGGATTTTAACATTCTGGTGATGTATGCTTCTAATTGTGCTGGTATCTTCTCATTGTGGAGTAATATACAAGATGTTATGAATTGGAACTACTGGAAAAACAGCAGAAATGTTTTCTTTCAATAATCTACTGTCATTTATCTATTTTCTACAATAATCCTTGTGGCAAATGGTTTCTTAGTTTTGCCAATCATGAGTAACTTGCATAGTTGTATGCATTACATTTGGTTGTTATCTGTCACGGCAAGACTAATTCCTAGAAATGTGAGTAACATTTATTCATAAAAAACTGATTTTGGTGCAAGAGCAACATTTATCAACATGCCACGTGGCAAGCACTTGAATATGAAAATAGACTTGTGACACTGCCACTGTCTTGTCATCCACTGGTCCAATAGTAGTTACTCTTTCTCTGTTCTTGTGTATATGGGCTTATGAAATGCTTATGTTTTTATACTTAATGAGCAGTATACTTATGTTCATATACTCAATGCATGTTTTGATGTTATTTTTTTTCTTTTATGATGTGTATATGTAGGTCAAGGCCCTCTATGTTAAGAACATTCCTGAAAATACAACCACCGAACAATTAAAGGAAATTTTCCAGCAACATGGGGAAGTGACCAAAGTCGTTATGCCACCTGCTAAAGCTGGTGGGAAGAGAGACTTTGGCTTCATACACTATGCAGAAAGATCAAGTGCCCTTAAAGCTGTCAAGGAAACAGAAAAATATGAGATAAATGGTTAGCTCCCACATTTTTCTTTCTTGTCTAGGACAAATGGCAATATGCTATTAGCATTTGGATAAATGCGTAAAGTCGATGGCACTTGATGACTGATGCAATTATGAGGCATGCATTTAATTGGGAAATGCAAATGTATGTTGAAGTCATATTTAGGTGCATTAATGCCATACTTGGTAAAAAAAGATTGTTATGACTTATGATAGTGATGAACAAGAACGCCATGCCTTTGCTCTTTATTTTCAGTAAGGGTGCACATCTTCCTCGTTGTACTATTTGCACGAAGAATGATATCATTATATATACTTGCAGGCCAGGTGTTGGAAGTTGTCCTTGCAAAACCTCAGGCTGAGAGGAAGTTTGATGCAGCCAATCCCCACAACGCTCAAGTTCCAAACTATATTCCTCATCCAGGATATGGCGGTATACCCGTAAATCCTTATGCGTCTATAGCTACTGGATATGGCGGAGCTGCTGGTTTTCAACAGGTAGTTGTTGTTCTCTTTTTTTTTGTTCAGTTTCTATTCATTCATTTGATTGTGTATTCTAACATACCGGAACATTTTCTAGCAGCAGCCTATGATTTATGGAAGGGGACCAATGCCATCAGGAATGCAGATGGTGCCAATGGTTTTACCCGATGGTCGAATTGGCTATGTCCTGTAAGTTGCCTTATATACGGCGTACGAAGTAGGAGAATGAAGAAACCCTGAGTATTGTCGTGACAAATTTATGTATATTGCAGACAGCAGCCCGGTGTGCAGATTCCTCAGCCTGTGAGACCACGCAGAAACGATAGGAGTAGTGGAGGTGGTGGCGGAGCACATGCGCGGGGAGGAGGTGATGGCGGTGATGAAAGTAACCGTGGTAGACGATACAGGCCTTATTAGATGATTATGTATTTGGATAAGCTAGATGATTATAAATTATAACCCTGGGCTACTTCAATGTTGGTAGTAGATGGAAATTAAGTTGTTCGTTTGTTGATTGGGAAAAAGATTGCTGCTGAGTTCATATAAAAAGTTTGCCCTTTTGGTGTGGTGTTGGTTGACCATTCGACTGAAAATTGGAAAAACATATAATTTCTTTGGCAATACTAACACATTAAAATCATTTATATCCTTGAGGAGAGAGAGATATAGGTTTGAAAAGTAAATGATTAGGTAGATTAGGTTGTTCATTATATAGATATGCTCCTACTTTTCTTCTATCCTTATCATAAGAAACATCAACACTCGACTGATATTTCTTAGTGTTTGATTGTTCATTATATCCTCAAACTTAGGAGAGATCAAGTTGAAATTATAATTTATGTTGCATTATGGTTTGCTATATACAATAAGTCATATATATTGCAGAAAACCAATTTAAAAGAGATGCATTGTTTGGTAAATATAATCTCTGCGTCAAATTAATGATCATGCAGTTGAAGTTGGAATGTGGAGAGGGTACTTATGGATACAATCGAACCATGGATTAGTGGTGCATTGTTGGGGTGGGATTTCCCTCAGAGCTCTCCAGACAGCGCTGTTGCACTTGAACCCTGAGCCGAAGGCGATCTGCCACACCCGATTCCCTCTCGAAACACGGCCTTTAGCCTCCGTGTATGCGAGTTCATACCAGAGGGAGCTGCTGGACGTGTTCCCGAACCTATGCAGCGTCATCCTGGACGGCTCCATGTGCCACTCCGTCAACTGCAGGTTCTTCTCGATCGCGTCGAGCACCGCCCTCCCGCCCGCGTGGATGCACACGTGCTCGAACGCCTTCTTGAAGTCCGGTATGTAAGGCCTCACCCTCGCCCCCGCCACCTTCCTCTTCACCAGCCTCACCAGAAACGCCAGCTGCTCGGACAGCGGCAGCACCAGCGGCCCCAGCGTCGTGATGTTCGTCTTCAGCGCGTCCCCGGCCACAGCCATCAGCTCCCGCGCCAGCGACACCCCCACCTTCGTGCCCCCCTCGTCCTCCCTCTGGTACGCGCAGTTGTAGCTCTTTTCGTCGGCCCCCTTGTGCGTCCGCACCGTGTGGACGAGCTCGTACTTGGACCGCCGCCTGTCCCGGGCCTTGTTCGACAGCAGCACGGCCGCGCCCCCCATCCGGAAGATGCAGTTGCAGAGCAGCATGGAGCGGTCGTTGCCGAAGTACCAGTTGAGGGTGATGTTCTCGGTGCTCACCACAACGGCGTAGGTGTCCGGGTTAGCCTCGAGAAGGTGCTTCGCGAGGTCGACCGATATCAGCCCCGCGCTGCAGCCCATCCCCCCGAGGTTGAAGCTCTTGATGTCTGTCCTCATCGTGTAATGGTTGATTATCATGGAGGAGAGTGAAGGGGTTGGGTTGAACAAGCTGCAGTTCACAATCAATATACCAACAGCACTGGGATCGATCCCAGTGCCGTTGAAAAGGGCGTCGAGAGCGCCATACATGACGCTCTCCGCCTCCTGTCTGGCCTCCGCCATAGACAGGTTAGGGGGACGAGACGTGATCCCCCTGGGTAAATATGTCTCGTCCCCCAGCCCAGAGCGATGGGCGATCTTGCTCTGGAAGCTGATCGAGTCCTCCTCGAAAGCTCCATTCTCTGCCGTCATCTTCAAGAATGATTCCACGGAGAGCTTCCGCTCGTCGTGGGGCTTGTAACAAGCGAAATCCACAAGATAGACTGGCCGCGGACGCCTGGCCCAGTAGATGCCGAGAGGCAAGGCGAGGGCGGCCGCGGCCAGCAAAATGGTGGCCGTGTCAAGGAGGAGTGTTGTCTTGGCGGACAAAAGGCTTGACACGGCCACAGCAGCCAGGAGGAGGAGGGCCGCGGAGGCCGGGCTGCACGAGTAGGCGTGGTAGCCGAGCTTGACGTATTTGAGCTTGACGGAGTGGAGAAAATCGGGCAGCTTGCGGCGGATCTTGATGACGACGGAGGAGGAGTCCTTGAAGTCGACCTCGGCCAGTAGCCTCTCCTCATTCATGTCGATGCTTTCCATGGAGATGGAGCTTGTTTGGTTGGGTGAGAAATAGAGAGAGAAAGAGAGAATAAAGCAAGGATCACGTGCAAGAAAATGTTGAGGGATTTATATGATATGAATGATTGGGAGAAATGGTGTGTGTGTGTAGAGTATAGAGGAAGAAAGTTTACCAACTAGGTGAAACAGGTGGGATTGGATTTTGGATTAGTTTGTGAGTCTCTACCCAATACAACATATTATAGGTGACGTTGTAATTCCATTTGGGCTTATTTATATTTGAGTCATTTGACCCACTGCCCACGTGAGAAAAACAGATACTACTCCATAATTCATCTCTTAAAATAGGGAGTAGTTTTTTTTCTCATTTGATAAAAATGAATTTATTTCAATGTAATGCTCCCTCCGTCTCAAATAATTTGTCATATTCTACTAACTCATTCTTACTCTTATTTTATTATAAAACTAATAGTATATAAAAGTAGGACTCACATCCCACTAACTTTTTCAACCCACTTTTCATTACATTTATTAAAACTCAAGTCCGATCAAAATGAGGCGAATTATCTGAGACGGAGAGAGTAGTAATGAATATTAGTATATGATTATTAATCTCATTTCATTTTCGGATTCAACGAATTTTAGCCCACTTGTCGCCTCGATTAGAAGCAAGTGTAAATGGTATGTTTATGAAATAAAACAATACTAATAAAGAAGGGGGAAAACAGTTGGCTGTCCAAAACTAAATAAATGTGACTTGATTAACCTCAATAAATATTCGTACGCATATCTAATTATTTCAATCATTCAATATATAATAGTTGGGGTTTGGGGGTATTTTCCGATAATAACATAGCCAAATGTTTTACGTTGAGATGCCGAAAAGGACATCATAATTTGCTTGGCAATATTTTTTAAATCAAAATACAAATTAAATTTCGATTACTTAAATTAATAAATTATTGGGAAATTATATTGTCGCGTTTAATGCAAATTATGTAGGTTTGATAGATGTATGCTACCGTCTTAATTATCTTATTAGTATCAATGGTTCTACATTTGGCATTTAAGCTGCCCAACTTCCAACATCCATCCATGACTTCATAAATTTTAAAAATAGACAACATTATTCTTTTTATTTTTTCCATGTTCAAATTATTAATTTCTATATATGTAGTATGTATTAAAGCTGCCACATGATCATGTTTGTAATTTATGACTACTAACCGTTATAGACTTCAAAATTTGCTCCAAGTTAATTTTTTTTCGTTAATAAATGGAGAACTACTATTGCTTTATTCTTTCCTTATATGTTCAACTGTTCTTCCGGTTCTAAATTTTACTAGTACAAAATTTCTTTGAGATAAAGATATATCAAAATTAATAAAAATGAAATGAGATAAGTATTTCATAATGGACAAAAAAAATATGAGATATTTAACTACGAAAGGAGGGAGTCTAATAACTCGTGAAAAAAAAAAAAAAGGGTCGTGAATCACTTTTAGGTATATGGTATGGAACCATACTACACTAGTAATGTGCAGATAATTTATTGAATGAAATTGAATACATAAGACTTTTAAAAATGTTATTAATTCATATCCAGTTAAGTCAACGAATCTTTTCTTATATTCAAAGAGAAATTTATAGGGGTAAAAATTCTTGGAAAATTGTTTACTTCTTCGACAATTGCTTTGAACAGTAAAACTTCAAATTGAGACTGATAGTTCCAGTCTCAGACACGACGCTACCCCAACAACAATCAAATTGACACCTCTAATAACTTCATAATTAACATGATGGAGTAGTATTTGTCTTTGCTTCGTCCCAGAATTGCATAGTGAAGTACTATAATTCATCAAACACCATTAACATACCTACTTTCTAATTACCTAATTCATACCCATATAGTTTCTTTTGTTAATTAACATTGAAGCCCATTCCCATAGGCTTAGCCGCTTTCTCTATTATTTGACTGCAATGTACGAAAATTATGTCAATCTCAGTTTTACATATGAGAGTTGGACTCATTCCATATTGGGAAAAATCCGTTTATGAATTATGATTGAATAATGATACGGATAATGTTTGATCCGTCTCACCCCCAACCATCCAATATACTTGAATCTTATATTTATGTTTAGGTTGAACTAATAAAATACCATCCATTTTGTTATTGTAAACATAAAAAAGAAACATTTTTGTATTTTATCCTTAATTTTACGACTTGGGTGAAAAGGAGTATCTTTGTTGGATCCAAGCGGACTGTTACTGCCATTTTGTTAAGCAGATAGGTACCAATCTCATTCTCAAGCTTCTTCTTTGACCTTTTTGGGCCTCAAGAAACCTGTTCTGTGCACAAACTTGTTGATTAGCCCAATTACAATTGATGTAAGTTAAATTGACGATAAAGAGCTGCTTAATTGATAAATTGTTCTCTCTCCAATTGGAGAAAGAAAAACAATATGCTGTACATATAGGTACATAGTAGTTGAGAAAATGAACCTCCCAACAAACACAAACAGACCTCCTAAGATATCAATGGCATCTCCCCTCATTTTACTGTACATAATATCTTATTATGCGTGCCAAACAGAGGGTGTGAAACATATTTGGCAACCATTAGCTGCATAATATTTTGATACAAAAGTGTGTAAAGTGTGATTAATGCTGTGCTCAAACACAACTCTAAAGTCTCAAGTTAGGCAATCTGATGTCATACTTTGTAAGTTCCTTACATGAATATCCATCCTAACTCCAACTAGAAGGTATATTCAACCTACAAGCCACTTCTCAACTAAAATCCGCCCTTGAAAGATATACACCAGACCCTTATCATTGTTTTTCTTCAAGCAATTAACAACTACTTTCATGAAAAGGCACTCTTATAGGAGGAGCTACACCACCGGTTTTTAGTTTCCCCCATTAAATATGAGCTGATTAATATGCAGATCATATAAATCTTTCTCAAACGCAGAGAGGGAGTTCTTAATGACAACATTCATACAAAGAAGATGTTAAAAGAGAGAAGGGTTGGATACTTGAGATGGTCGGCAGTGAGCGTGGCAGGCAGTGTGATGTTGATTTGGTAGGAATGGTGCTTCCATGCCACCAACCGTCAACAGTGGATGGTGCCTGTGGGACTCATTCTCTTTGTCACGCCTATCTTAGTTTGTTTCTCTCATCATCTCCGATTAGCTATCATCCTAACCATATCATATGTGATTTTCCATCTACAATAATTACTCAATCTCTACTTGATTGATATTAATGAATATATATATACTAGTACTTTCAGGACTCCGGTTCTTCTGCTTCTATCTTATAATTCACAAATCATCGACTGCCATGTGGTTTTCAGAAACTTTCAGTTGACAGCCCTTCCCACTTATACTTTGTTCACTCTCTCGCTCACACTGCAATGATAAGTAGAGATTGGAAACATGTACTGGAGTACATATCAATCAGTGGGCAGATAGGTGTAGCTCAGCCTCATACCTTATACGTTAATAATATCCGGGCGGGTTGGATAATCTAGACCCTGAAGTGCAGGCACCCTCTCCAAGTCTTCTTTCGAGAATACTGGAACCAGCCATAAAACCTTTCTAGTGCCAAAAACCTGCATTGACAAATCATACAAGATCACCCACTTCTGAACAAGACTCAATTAGGCACAGAGAAATAGGACTTGTTTTACACAAACATGAGTTTTGTTCATGATACTATAGAATAATTAAGTGCCAATACCCAATTCTTATTAGATCATTACTCTATGGAATCGAAACAAGGGCAGATCTCTTATTCTTCATTCGCACTATAAGAACACTTACCTGCTCAATGTTCTTCCTCCACCCTAAGTCATACTTCCATGGCACACCTTTTTTCTTCTCATGAACCTGAAACCAAAACCGACAATTAACAGGATAGTCCAACTGAGATGCAGACTTGGTACATTACTACATAATGAAGTATGGTATTTTGAAAATCAAAACAATGCAGTTCTGATGTAATCTGACACAAGTTATTATATGATTTTGTATTTCTTTAATAATCAGCAAATACTAAGATATAGTGTAGATGATGTCAAAGGATTTTGTTTACCTCCACTGAGGTTGTGTTGCTCAAGAGCAGGGATATATGCATAACAACGAAACAGAGAAGGCTCAGCACAAAAGCTAGATTAAGAACTGCATTAAGGGATGGAATCTGTAAGAAATATAGAGGGATGATGAGAATGAAGCAATAGAATGGAAGTGGAGATGCAATGATAAAAAATGCAAGGGAATTTACCAAAGGCCAAAAAGTTGATAGCTAATTCGCCTGGCGAGCTGGAATGATGCTCAGCTTGTCTGAAAAAACTTATGAAACCAGGAAGAAGTAC
Organism: Salvia hispanica; assembly: GCF_029641045.1. Classification (NCBI taxonomy): domain Eukaryota; kingdom Viridiplantae; phylum Streptophyta; class Magnoliopsida; order Lamiales; family Lamiaceae; genus Salvia; species Salvia hispanica. The sequence continues at coordinate 48,490,722 of NC_142695.1, read as the reverse complement.
AAAAGTATCCAGCATCGTTTCCAAAAAAGTGTATAACTGTGAATCATTATATAGGACAATGAGACAAATAGAAAGATACACTAATATTATCTTCAGGTACTGCAACAATTTGAGGTCATACAGAAATTTCAATCACCAAGATCTCTCTCAGGTATTGCGACATACTAAAGTCTAACAATAGACAGGTGATATTAGATGCAAAAGAAGATATAGCTTGCAAATGGATAAAAAAAAGGTTTGAAAGAGATAGACCCATAAATAAATCTATGTTATAGTTGTCACACATAAAGCACTATGCCATTGTAATGAAAGAGTTAAGATTGCAATTTAAGAGCCCAAGATAGAATTAGTCAATTACTGTACTTTTTAAACTTAAACTTCAAAAAGACTTATACACCTCATAACATTACAACAACTACACATATATAAACATACACATACATTATGACAATAGCTCCCAGTAAAAAGGTTCAGAGTTTAATTTACTCTCACCAGAAATAGGAGGAAGAATTTGTAGTTGCGAGCCCCAACACAGTTTACAACCCATATGCAGTGGTGATCCATCTTAAGAACACAACGTTCACCTAGCACAAATATGCTAATGGTTTAGCAAATACAAACACCTTCAAAGTCAAGCATCTATAGGGCCAAATAATGACTATAACGACATGCTGCAAAACTCATGGAGTGTGCAAACTGTAATTACATATCATGTGAAAGTAATCCCATTGGTGAAGCAGGCACCATAGCAACAAGCTTGAAGTATGGTAGGACAACCGGGATTAGAAGGTAATCAACGAAATCAAGACAAATACGCCATACAAATAAAGGCATTCAGATTCTAATTTTAGTCAACACAGTCAATTAACAGATCGAGCAAAATAGGCAGCGAGATACTATTAACTTTTAGGGTTTAGGGAAGAGCTTACAAACAGAGCAGTGATGGCAGCGTGGGGGCTTCCCGTTCTGGCAACGATTGCAAAATTGCGGAGCAGCTGTTGCATTCAATTCCACTGAAGATGAAGTCTCAGCGGCGTCCTGCTGTGGCAACAATTTCCAATTCGGAGGCACAGCACCAGGATCGCGAAACACAGCCATCAAATAGCTCCAAGCCAACAATACAAGCTAGCGGTGAAAAAATCAGTCTAATCAGAAACAATCGCTCCGAGTAAAAGGGGGAAAAAAAGAATAGTACCAGGACATGAAAGATGGCGACGAGAAGGATAGAGAATAGTGAAGTGAAGGCGCCATGGAGGAGGTGAGGGCCTAAGGTGAGGATGACGACAGCGTAGTAGGAGACTGCAATTAAAGCCAAAACAAGCACCACCATGAAGTAGCCGAGGAACTTGAGCCCCGAGCACAGCCTGAACGGATTCAGATCCATCGCTAAACGGCTCGATCTTCGCCCCTTACGCGCTCCAGATCCTGATCCAGCTAGCCGTTTCAGCATATATGAAGAACCCAGAGTTACAAGTTATCCACGCACACAAAATCAAGGAGAAGAAGGTTCGGTATTTCTGCTCAAGCAGTGATAAATTAATCATAATCAGCACGGTAATTTTATCAATTTTTTATAATTTCCGAAAATTTATATTTTAATCTATTTATTTTTATTTTTATCGAATTTCCAATTTCAGAGAGAAGAAAAGCGCTTTTCTTTGACTTTATATAAAAAAATACTCAATTTATGTCTATATATTAAAATAAATCATTCCAATATTAGTGCATTGATAGTTTATTCCCCATCATTTTAAAGTTTGTAAGCTTATTCGATTCTCTATTTTTCTTATAAATCAATGGTATATATTGATTTTATTTCAATCTAATAGTATATCACTAATCATATGAAAATGCACGCAAAATTGAGGTGATGCATTAACTCAAATTCACAAGGTATGCTCATAAATATTACTAATATCTCTAAATATATGAAAATGCACGCAAAATTTAGTCAATGCATTAATTCTATTATTTTATTTATTATAATTCAGGTCACAATTTGGGAATGTAGTAAGTGAAAATTTTGTACTCCATCCTTTCTTTCTTTTTAGAGACTCCTCCTTTAGAACTTTTCATAATAAAGAATCATACCTTTATTAACTGCATTATGGTTTATACCCTTTTTTGGGGAAAAAAAATGAAATTAAGGCAAGTTAAATCAAAACAGAGTCAATCAAGGATAGATGAATTACATGTTAACAGAAAAGAACACTATTCATAAATAATGTAAATAAAGAAGAGGAGAAAAAAGAATAAATTCATTTCCAATGCCGAATTTTGATTTCGTCCACTATAATATCTATTTCCATACATGCATGCTCACATCAGAAACTATGATGAATAAATATCAGGCTTTCAAAATTATTGATGTACAGTACAACTTTGTCGTGTCCTCATATATATTGGAGTTGTAGCAATTCAAATTTCAATTTCAATTTAAACCTAGGCAACTAATTTGGCGGCCCACTTTTAGATACCCAGTCAATAAATATTTGATTGAGAAACAGTTTTCTTCACACAAAGACTTCGCATATACACAAATAAATTACAAAGTCAGGAGTGTGATCAATTACTAACTTTGTTGAGTTGCTAATTTACTAATTCATCAATGCGATATATTAAAAATATTAAAACGGTGATATTAAAATGTCGATACATAATTTAGCAACTTAAATAGTTAGCAATATAACGCACCCCTTATAACTTATGTTTATCTTCTTTGATTTATATTATATCGAATACAACTCTCGAATTTATAGCACGCTGATGTTCTATTTGATGGATTATGTTGAGTTTTAATAGGATCAATACTTGAATTTGACAATCACATGATGTGTAAATTTAATTTCAGACTAATTCAATCTCGAATTATCTAGAATACATAATCTTTAGTAAAAACAAGAATATTTCTTCTGCTTATCAAAAATAGCCACCATCAAACGAATCTCCCCTAGAGGTAGTGTTATTTATTAGTACACTATTAATTACTATGAAAAAATGAATCTGGAAAGAAATTATGTACTCCGTATTTTGTGAAGGGGCATTCAAGTTCGACTTCACGTGACATCTCATATTATCTTAGTATGCTAACATTACGATTATCATCATAATATTGTCGTTCAATATAGTGGAGTATGATAATATAATTAAGAGTGTAAAAATTTTAGATATTTCTCTAAAAAGGAAAAATAAATGGTGATTGGAGCGATGCCATCTGGTGAAGTTTGGCCGGACATATTAATATTTAACTCTCAGGTTTGTATTAGTTTAATCAAGTCAGAAATAGCATTGCATACATCGCACCACCATCCACATGATTTTTGTCAGAAACAATGACAAGATAAACCACAATTGGATTTAAACTAATTAAGTACTACTATAAAACTGGATATAGTTTTTGGTTGGTTGTTCTTGTAGTATTTGTAGATAATAATAATAATAATAATCTAGTACTGCATTTCATAGAAAATTGGATAGAGTTTTTGGGTGGTTGTAATTTGTATAGCATTAGTAGATATTTCCCAAATAAAAAACAAATCAAAGTCGGCCTTTTCGACATGTTCAAAGGAGCCTTGGGAATATAGATCGATAATATAAACTATTTACACATGTTATCCAATAAAAAATCTCTATCACCACATCCAAAATTCTGTGTGTATGCCAAATACGTTAATCTTGGACTGAGAATGTTAGGTGCCTTTTTTTTAAATTTGTATATATGATATGAATGATTGAACAATGATCCACAGTTTAAAGTGCAATTTAATTCCTCAAAGTTTTTGGAGAATTCTAATATTTTCTACCAAGTTTGAAAATGATCTTACTTAATTAGTACTCTACAAAATTTTAGAATTGTGCAATTTTATCAATCCAATGCAAATAGATTATTTTTTTGGGGTGTAAAATCCTACATGGTAAATTGTGAATTCTATATGGCTTAGTCTATGTAATACATGAAGAACGATCCCCTATGGAAAATTAATATTAATCTTAAAGTTTATGATATTTAAGACCACTTTTAAAATCGTGAAAAATGGAGTATCAAAATTTTCCAAAATTTTATAGTTTTTAAAACCAATATCTCTTGAATTTATACGTACAATATCAATTGGGTTTTTGGCTTTTTAAACCAAAACCTTTCCCCGAATTCCGGTTTTTCCCATGAACTATGAGATTTGTTTTTAAAATCACGAACTTTCATTTCGTTAGGATTTTCCCCTGACGGGTCAACGACGAAACCCGGGTTGTCTACATGTCAATTTTAATCCTATTTGTCACTAAATTGATTATTTGGATTAGGGGTGGCAAAATGGGTAGCGGGTAATGGGTAATTTCCATCTCAACCCGCTACCCGCCGGGTATTGGGTACCCGCTATCCGACGATAACGGGAAACGAGATGGGATCGGGTAGTGTATTTTAGAATTTTGCGGGTAGCGGGTATACCCACTACCCGTACGGGTATACCCACTACCCGTACGGGTATACCCGTTAGTCCCGTAATACCCGTTATTATTAGTATTAGTCATATTCCATCTTTTAATACTCCCTCCGTTCCATATAAATAAAGGTGTTTCAAATAGTTAAAGTGGAGAAAAAAAAGTAAATAGTTAAATAATAATAGTCATATACGCACTCATTTTGAAAAATTAAAAATAAATAGTTAGAACTGAGAAAAAATAAAGTAAGAGAAATAATAATGTAGAAAAGAGTATTTATATTATTATATTTCTAAAATGGGTGAAGAAAATGAAATGCCTCTATAAAGGCGGAACAGTGGGAGTACTTTATATAATCTAAGAGTTCATTTAAAACATTTTTATATTCCAACGAACATACAATTGAAAATTCATCAGAACTAGCTATAGAGTGTCCCCTTACTTTTATTCCCAATCTATTCAACGTTTACCATCGATATTAATAAAGTAAATTAGGGAACATTGACGGTTATTATTATGATTTTCATATTTTTTATTAGGATTTCGGGTCGGGTCCGGGTACCCGCAATGTCGGGTACGGGATACCCGTCACGAGTATCGGGTAATCCCGGTATGTCACGAGGCGGGTACTGGGACAATAAATTTTGCTAAAATCGGGTACGGGTACCCGACTTGTCGGGTGCGGGTACCCGCGGGTAACCCGTTTCGCCACCCCTAACTTGGATACTATTTGGCACAATAATACATACAGTCACAATTATTACATAACAAATGACAACTTTTGAATAAACAAAACACAACTTTAACATTTTGAATTATGCTATTCGAGTCGAAAATGTGCTATTCGGGTCGGGCTGGGAAAATCCTAACGAAATGAAAGTTCGTGGTTTTAAAAACAAATCTTATAATTCATGGGAAAAACCAGAATTCAAGAAAAAGTTTTGGTTTAAAAAGCCAAAAACTCATATCAATTTTACTAAAATGGAGTAGTAGATAGAAGAAACACTGAATGTGATCTCTTAATAATTCATTTTCCTAGTATTTTTGCTAATTATAGGTTGTGGTATCTAATTTATGAAGTACGAGGACAATTGTGTATTTGTATCACTTGATTAGTGAAGGTGGACCGCTTGATTTTAAGAAGAAAAAAAGAGTGCGAAATGAATATTATTTTATTTCCAATTCAAGGCACGACACACAATCCATAAGTTCGGATTTTGGGTTTTATATAAATGAAAACTTCCGAAGTCAAGTTGATATTATTGCGGAAAGTCTTTATTAGATATTTTTCCCTCACACTTCCGCCAATCAACATTAAACAATAATTTTCGGAAACTTCCTTACAATAGTGGCAATAAATTAAAATGTTTGGAATATAATCACTATTATTTTCCAAGTTGGAGAAAGCGATGTGGTAAGAAATCATATTAAGGAGTAATTGATTCCTCCTAATAAGATAAAGAATTAATATATAATAGGGTTAATTGATCAATGACATTAACAAGTAGTTTAATAAGATTCAATTTAATTTTAAAATTTATTATTTGTATATTTATCTTTAAAAATGTACTCTCAATTATATCACCATTATTTTAACTCGCATCAAATTTTATTGTCAGAATTTCGCTCCAACTATGAAATCATGATGGCATAACGTGCGTGTGTAAAGAAAGTTATACTTATACAACTATTAATTTTTATTTTTATAAATAATTATCTGAAAATGATAAAGAAAAATACTATAAAAGATTGACATTTATAAAATAACTATGTTAAGAGCATCCGCAGCGGTTGGAGGAAGCTCGTCCGTCCGTCCGTGCCGCTGGACAGAGCTCGTCCGCCCGCCGATGGAGCTCGTCCGTCCGTGCCAGCGGCACGGCGCTGCTCTTAGCTAAGAGCACGTCCGTGCCGCTGAGCAGCCCTACGTGGCACGCCCTGATTGGCCAACGGCATAGCAGTTGGCAATTTCGTTTATTTATTTATTTTATTTTTTTAAAATTCGAAATTTATTTTAAAAAATGTTTTTAAATAAAAAAAATATTTTCCCACTTTCCAAAAAATTATATCCGTTTTCTACCCACTTTTAATTTATTTTTCAATTTTTCCCCCCAAAATTCACATTTTCATCTATAAATACCCCCACTCCTACACAAAAAAAATCACATTCTCATCTATTATCTATTCTATCATCATCTACATTCTCTCATCTTTTTCCTCATACTCTCTCATCTAAATTCCCACCACACTACACAATGTCCGGCTCCGGCGATCACCCCTCCGGCAATCGCGGTTGGAACCACGATTGGTTCGACTCCGAGGCCGGATATAGTCCGGAAACCCAATTTACGGCCCCTCCTCAAACCCAAGGTTCGCAAGCTCTGGGTGGCTACCGTCCTTACACGGTGCACGACCTAAACGCCCCCGGGTTCGGGGGGCACCCCAACCCGGATCGGGAGGGAGCAGCAGCTCTACTCCTACTCCTACTTCTGTTCCTAGTCCTCCTGTTCGTGGCACCCGCACCCTGTACACTCCGGGTTAGATGATGGCGATGTTCAAAGCCTACTTGGCAGTCTTCGAAGATCCGGACGTCGGCACGAACCAAACCGGGGAAACTTATTGGTGGCGCATCACTCGCCTCTACAATGAAACCCGGCCGGCGGGAACCATCTATCGCAATGATAGTATGGTTCACAATTGCGTCTACAGATGCAACGAGGCAATTGGGAAGTTCCAGGGAATTTACCTCCAGTAAGAGCGGTCGGCGGGGAGCGGCACGAACGAGCTCGACATCATCACTGCCGTCTTGGCGACCTACCAACGGGAGGAGTTCAAACCGTTCAAGTACCTCGATTGTTGGCAGGAGGGGCGCCTACATCCGAAGTATAGGGGCGGCATAGTAGCATCCTCATCCAGCTACTCCAGCAAACGGTCCAGGTCGGTAGCCCTATCCGACGGCGCCTCCGATGATGTGGCTACCCAGCTTGCCGGAGCTAACTTGGGTAGCCCCGACGCTGGCCCGAGCAGTTCCCGCCGGCCGGTCGGAAAGAAGAAGGCGACGACCACCCGCCGCCGCGCCTCGACTCCATCCCCCCCCCCCCCCCCCGCCGCCGCCGCCCCCGCTCCCTTTGTGCCTCCTCCACCCTCGAACAACACGTTGTGGGCCATCTTGAGTCAACTCTATATGAACGATACGTCTCAGATGACTCCGGATCAACTTGCAACACATGAGCAAATGATCCGGGGTCTCAAGAGGCAATTGGGGTTAGAGGAATAGTCTTCCACGTTTGTAATTTTTAATTTGTAGGATTTGAATTATGTATTATTTTATTTTCTAGGATTTTAATTATGTATTTTTATTTTTTAGTATTTTAATTATGTAATTTTTATTTTTTAGGATTTTAATTATGTAATTTTTATTTTTTAATGTATTTTTATAATGTAGAAATGTTTTTAGTAATTGGAGTATTTAAATTGAATAATAGAATGGTGGGACCCTTGAGCTTGTCCTTAGCTAAGAGCACGGATGTAGGTGTTGTGCTCTTAGCTAAGGACAAGGAGTAAAAGTGGGTTCGGGTCCACTTCCCTGCTCTTAGCTAAAAGCACGGATGCGGATGCTCTAAAGCTGATTCAATCGCCAAAATTTTTGGATTAAATTGATAAAATTATTAAAAGAGGCATTGATCAAAAACATAATCAATTTTGGGTAAACAACTTTATTCTCTCTCTTGCTTTATTTTCTTTTCATCTCTCTTATTTTATTTCCTCTTTTTCTTTACTCTCTTTAATTTAACCTTTAAAACATTAACTTTTTAAATTTCGTGCCCAAAATAAATGTCTCAACTATATTGAGACAATAGTACTAATGAACTTTGTTATATGTGCAAATTTCACCCAACATTGACTTTCAACCAAATTAAAACTGATATAGTCGTCCAATGGCATCAACATGTGACGTGGCCATGACATATCACACTAAAAAATATTTAAAGTTCCAAAACAATGTCAATTAGCATAAAAAATAAAAGAACATAAAATTTAAAATATGAAAATTTCAAAATAAATGTAATTCTCTCTCCACGCAACCAACAATTAATGTTGCGCGATGTCACAATTATTTTTACTAGAGCAACCTGAATTAGAGATTCTCTCGATAGATTAAGAAGAAACCTATCTGCGATGGCTTTATCAACCGACTACGTTGATTTTAATTTAGCCTAAAAAAAGAGTCGAATTGGTCCGGGTTAGAAATATCGGTCAATGACTCGGTTTAAAAAGGTAGTGATATATCTCCCTTTAATAAAATGATTAAGAGATAATGATTGATTTGATGAGTAATGATACAGTAATAATGTGAATTAATGAATAAAGAATGAATAAGAAAAAGGTGTTGGGAGGGAGTGGTGATAAGATGGACGAAGTCAACAGATCTGTGTGTCTATAAAATAAAAAAGGAAGGATGAAATAAATCGAACAGGCTGTCCAATATCCACGCTCCCCTCCTCTTCTCCTCCATTCATCTCTTGTCATCTCATCACATTCTTCCCAATCAGATCCCGATCGAGTATGAACATAGACGATCAATTACCGCCGCGGCGGAAGGGCCAGGGCCAATCCCAATTCATCAAGCGCATGGAGACTTCGGTGTCCAGGCCCCGGGCATACATCATCCTCCTCATCCTCGCCTTCGTCCTCGGCTACCTCTCCCACTCCCACCCCCTCCTCTCCCAGACCGCGAGCGACGTGTACGAGCACAACAGCTTCCCCAAGCAGTGCGCCGCCCCCGTCCCCTCCTCCGACGTCCGCCGCACCATCATCTCCCGCGTGTTCAACAACACCTCCCCCTGGGAGGCCTTCCCGCCCGCGCACGCCCGCCCGCTCCTGTGGCAGGACTGGAACAAGGGGTGGGGCTCGCAGATGCCGGTGTTCGAGCACCTGATCGAGCAGGTTCGCCCTCGCACCATCATCGAGGTCGGCACCTTCCTCGGCGCCTCCGCGACGCACATGATCGGGCTCACCAGGAAGCTAGGGCTGGACACGCAGATTGTGTGCATCGACGACTTCCGGGGGTGGCCGGGGTACTACGACGAGGAGAAGAGCTTGAAGATGGTGAACGGGGACTCGCTGCTCATGTATCAGTTTATGCAGAATGTGGTGAGGGCGAACGCGACGGAGAGCATCATCATGCTGCCGTTCTCGGCGGGGACGGCGCTGGGGGGGCTGTGCGATTGGGGGGTGTACGGGGATCTGGTGGAGGTGGATGCAGCGCATGATTTCCACTCCGCGTGGGTGGATATTAACAACGCCTTTAAAGTGCTGAAGCCGGGAGGGGTGCTCTTCGGGCATGACTACGCGTGGGTTGGGGTGCGGACTGCGGTTCATATTTTTGCCAGGGTTCATGGATTTCAGATCAGGATTGACGGCGAGCACTGGATTCTGTATTGATGCCAAGAATCATATGCTAATAAATTTCTCACTTATTGCGTTGATCAATGATTCTCACCTATGATCATCATGATCGGATATGATACGACCCCGTCAACCACGCCTGTTGTACCTCTCCGCCTCGAAGCTGGATTGCTCAATGTCTAGCTAGTGTTCTTCGCTTCTTCTTCTCTCTCCACCACCTCTCTCTTTTCTTTTTTATTTTTTCCAATTTATGTGGGCTGGGATTGGACCACAATAGTAGGTGGATTTCATTTTCTATGAGCCCAATGAGTTTTTTTTTCTGATCAGTTGTTTTAATTTTAAAGGAAAAATGGTAATGAAACCTTTGAATATGATTTCGGAGTAAATTACAATATGAATTTGCAGAGATATAGAATTGGAACGATGAGCTGATTCTGATTGTAATTTCCATGTAACTGGCGTTTAAATTGACTCCACCAAATAAACAGACAGAGACAGAAAAGATGCACGGTCATGTAAACTTAAACCTCATTTCTATAAGGAAAAAAAAAAGTGTATTGAAAAAATTAGTAATATATAGATCATAATTCTATATGTTAATGTAGTAAGTATTATAGTAGTAATAAAATAGGAAAAATGAATTAATGAAATATGAGATTCATTATCATAATTAGTAAAAAAAAAAGTAGTACTCCCTTTGTTCCCTCATAGTTGAGGCGGAACTTTTCGACACGGAGTTTAAGAAATGAATATTGAGTGTGTTAAATAAATAGATAAAAAAGTAAGAAAGAGAAAAATTTAGAGAGAATAAAGTAAAAAGTGAATAAAGTAGAGAGAATAAAGTAAGAGAAAGTAAAGTAAGAAAGAGAAATAAGTTACTGTATATGGAAATGACTCGACTATGAGGGAACTTCCCGAAATGGAAAAATAACTCAACTATGAAGGAACGGAGGGAGTAATTAATAAGGGACAGATCAGAAAATTAAAACACATGAAATAGAAGGATTACTTTTTTTTTTTAAGGAATAGAAGGATTACTATATTATTTAGATTTGTGTGGGTGATAAATCATAAATGTAACATAATAATAAAGAAATCATTATTTGGGAAAAATGGTTTGTGATAATCTCCCTCGCACGCTATTTCTTGACAATTTGAATCGTTATTCAGACAAATATCGAAACCGCAAATACTTATAAGAATCATTTCTTTATAAGAGGGTGTCATAATAAATTTGTGTGGGTGAAAAATATTGTTTCATAATAATAAAATAAATCATTAGTATTTGGCAGAAAAAGATTTGTGATAATGCTCATTTCTTGATAAATTGAATTGTTATTCAGACAAAAAATTTGAAACCGTAAATATTCATAAGAATCATTTCTTTATTCGATTTATCTTTTAATGAAATATAGCAATAGAAAAAAAAAATTGACAGGGACTCCGCTAATTTATTCTATACATTATATTAAATCGATAAGTATTGAAGATATTTTTTTTCATAATTTCCACTTATTTTGAATTAGAGAAAAATTGTGAGGGACTTAAGTTCCTTATTTCTATTTTAAGTGTGTCAGCGACTCAATACAAGTTGGCCGTCGATCGACTTATGACAACCAATGACATGATAATTGTTGGCTCATGCAAAAATTATCAAGATAAAGATGTCCGAGAGTAATGCATGCAAAAATATCCAGCTTATTTTAATTTAGAGAGTGAACTTCGAAAATGGTCTCTGGATTATGAGTTTATCTCGAAAATGGTCCATGAACTTTACAAATATCACCAGTAGTCACTGGATTAAGGGATATAAAAAACGATCATTTTTCACTGTTTCGAGACGAAAATGCCCTTTTAAGGGGTTTTCGGGGGTTTGGGCTATTTAGTCTTTTTACACTTTTAACATTTTAAATCTGATATTATTTCAGTTATGTACTAAATCTGATATTATTTCAAAATTATCATTCTTCTTCTCGTTGTTATCCTTCACTTTGTTTTTTATTTCAATATTAGATTTAATTTTACAAAATTAAATTTTAAATTTCAGTTTTTAAATATCAATAAATTTTTTTAATTATAAAAATTAATAAATAACAAAAACTAATAGTCATAATCAATATTTGATAGTGTCTAATATTTAATCAATAAGATATGACAACGCCTTAGTTTTAATCAATATTTAATAGCTTTAATCATAAATAGATCATATAACATGATTTAATCTTAAATAAATATGCATCTAATGTAAGACTAATATACTTTTCGTTTATTAATTTGAAAACAATCAAAATGACTAGAAAATTTCAACAAAAATACTCCTATATAAAATTTTTAGTTACCTTCATAATATTCAATCACAAGCAATTATAACAACTGAACGAAGGCTAAATAGAATAGCTCTTATTTTTCCATCATGATTAATATAATTTTTTTGTACTTCTTCACTGAATATTATATTAAATAACAAAAATTAATAATTTTAATCAATATTTATAGTGTCCAGGAATTAATAGTTTTAATTAAAAAAAATTATTGATATTTAAAAATTAAAATTTAAAATTTAATTTTATAAATTAAATCTAATATTGATATAAAGAAACAAAGTGAAGGATGGCAAAAGGAAGAAGAATGATAATTTTGAAATAATATCAGATTTAGTACATAACTGAAATAATATCATATTTAAAATGTTAAAAGTGTAAAAAGACCAAATTGCCCAAACCCACAAACTCCTCAAAAGGGCATTTTCGTCTAACAGTGCAAAAGGACCGTTTTTTATATTAACCCTTAGTCCAGGGACTACTGGTGATATTTTTAAAGTCCATGAACCATTTTCGAGATAAACCATAGTCCAGGGACCAATTTTGAAGTTCACTCTAATTCAGTTTATTTAGTTTCATAAAATATTAAAGTATCTTGCCACAGTTCCTTAGCTACGTTGCGCATCTCATCGTCACGAGCTTCTCAAATTTTTTTGCAAGGATCGATATATAAGAGGTAGGTTGATGCTAATAAATACTACTAACCAATAAGTTGTAGCTTAATTGGCAGCACAGAGCTATGGTGACATTATAGTTACGGATTCAAATTCCACCATTCGCTAAATGACTTTCGGCCTTAATTCACAAATCTGGTCGAGTAGGATTACTTGGATTCCGCCTTTGTATTCAAAATGCATGTGGTCAAACCAAAATTACTAATCTACTTGTAGCAGACAATATTTGGATTAAATTTCAGTGTTCGTTCTAGAAAATGTCGAGTAATAAATTTTGCTATTAGAATTTGGAACAGCATGCATAGAAAAAAAATCAATTTTTATTAAATACTCAAATTGTATAGTAATTATTAAAGTAGCCATTTCAGGAAAATATATCGTTACTAATATTTGCACCCCTCAAGTAATTACATTTAGTCTTATTCATTCATTGATATTATTAATGAACCGACGCGGAGTATGATTTAATTTGTCATTAAATATCATTCAATATTTAATGGAATAAGAATGGAATGTGAAAATAATACTCCTACTACAAGAACTCTAAATACGAAAGACTTTTTAATAGTCTGAGAAGATATATACTGCTAATATTTATGGGAAAATGTGGTATTTTAAAATCGTACTATATTAAGTACATAAATGACTTTCATAATGATAGTTGAATTAATTAGAGAATAAATTGGATTTGTTTTTTCAAATTAAAAAAAAAAACTTTATCATAATCTTTAACCTAAAATAGGTAGAGGTAACAAAGCCCATACACAAAAATAAAATAACATAAATTTCAAGTTAATCAGAGTAGAAAATAATGCAATATTATTAACTAAACCCTATTATACCAAACGTCTTAATAAAACACTAAATTCAAATCAGATACTCCCAAATCAAATTTATGAAATATGGACGTCGAAGTTTGTAGAAAATAGAGAGAGGTTAAATTATGATAGATTGAAGTTTGAGGAGAATGGATTTATTAAAATGTTAACTGGGAAAGAATGGAGATAGTGATAAAAGGAGATGAACTAGAAATTATATATTTAGATTGAAATGTTTGGCTGATGCTACTTGGGAGTACTTAGTAGTAAGATATTTTCCTCAAACCAGTAAGTCAGTCACTCAAGTCACCATGGCCAAGAAATAAATGGCGAACAATATTAATCTTTTTTAATAAATAAAAAAAATAAAGATCGAATTGTTTGTGTCTTGTTAGAATAAATAAGATAAAAATGGAACAATAGACTTAGACAAATAGAAAATCCTAATTTCCAAGTGCAAGCCAAACAACTAAGAATCATAGCTCCAAACCAAGCTGTCTAAAGCCTGTCTAGTTATGTGGAAGAAGAAAAACTAGCTAGTTAAAGCATGAAAACAAGATTAACTAGAATTATATAGCTTCTTAGGTTGTGTCCTGGTCAAGTGGAACACTGGATGGCGGTATAGCTTTTGCATGCCTCTCCGCAGACTAAGGCGATGGAGAATTCCGTCGTCTGCTTCGTATTCATCTTTGAAACCATGCCCTAAGGTTCTCCTTTTGCGCGTGGTGGTGGCCGCCTCAGTACTACTACTCGCAACTGCATTACTGCATCTGCGAGATTCATCAACAACAACTGCAGCAGCACGCTGCTGATCACATTCTTGTCTCTCAGCAAGTGTTTTCTCTATGAGGGTCTTGAGAAAGTTCATGACTTGGACAGCGTGGACGAGTGCAGTCAGAGGATCAGCCATCTGAGTCATGTTTGGTGCAAAAACCATAGCAATGTTCCTTGCGTTCATCTTGTTACGTTGGTGGTGCTGCACCACGTCGGCCATCAGATTGATGGCCCAGTCGAGCAGGGCGCCTTCAGTAGGAGGAAGCTGCTTTACGAGCTCGCTGCACTCTTCCTCTGTGTTGCAATGCATCACATCTTCTGCTTTCAAACAGTCAAGCACTCCTGAAGGAAGTTCTCTAAACCAAGCCTGATAATATTTATACATCTCAATACATGGATGGATCTACTCATCTAATTTACTGTAATTAATGTACCTTTATCAAACCAGATAAGCAGTGGACATCAATTCCATGTGGCACAACTCCTTTGTTCAGCTGCTTCCTAACACTCTCTTCTTGACTATTCTCAGCATTGATTCTGAAAATTCCTTCTGCCTTCAAATTAACACACACACACACACATAATTAATCAGATGATGAGCATTTAGCTAATAAAAAGGCTAGAATTGGGCATACTTGAAGGCCTCCTTGTTCATACAGCATGCTCTGCATCATGAGAAGAATTGTTGGTATGCTGTTTCCTCTTTGATCAAAGCTACACTGCATTGACTCTGCTGAAACTCCAAATACACTAGCACTGTCCAACATCATCATATATTCTGTCAACCAACTTTTTCTCAACAAAAAAACAACATTTATCAGATTGAAACTCAACCAATTGAATTTAATTCAATTCGAACAGCTATGAACTCAAAACTCTAATTCCTTAGATAAGATAATCTTCTTCCCCAAATCCGGAAAATACACAATCTATCTAATGTGAATCAGGATTAACCATAAATTAGGGCATTAAGTTCAACAATTTAGAAAAATGAAAGGGGAAGACTGAAGAGTGGATTGAACCTGGCGCTGGGGGGTTTAGGAGGGATTTCGGGCTGGAACTCGAGTGGTAAGCCCAGGAAGCCATCAAATCGGTCAAAGGTGACGTGTGCCACGTGGCGTACGTCGGTAGGCCAGCCGATATCCACGTCAGACGCAACGTCGTCGGCGTCGACGGAGCACGTGACGAGAGACTTCCTCAGCGCCGCCGCCACCACCCCCAGCACAGAAAGCTGCGGCTGATTTTCACCATTTCCGCCTGGGCTCAAAAAAGGCGTGGATGCCGGATTCTCGGAAAATCCGCCGTCGTCGTCGTCGTCAGTGTTGAAATCAGCGAAATAGCCGTCGTCGTCTTCCTCCGCGTCGCTTTCGTAGAGAGGCGGCGGCGGTGAGCTGGGAGAGCAGGACTTGGATCGGAAGCGGCGGGCCATTTTTGCCGAGGAATAAATTTATAGTAGTAGTACTACAATTCAGAGAGAATAGAGAAGAAGATGAAGAAGATGAAGATGAAATGCAATGGTGTTGATTAATTCATGATTAGTTGTACCATGATGGCGACTGGCTTTCATATACAGATTCATATTCTAAAAATCTAAATTAATAAAAAATTCGATTCCGTTTAAGTACCTATATTGTTTGGTTGTTTATTGACTTATTCCGAGATAAGATTTCAATCAAATTTAAATTTTAATCAAACACATTTCCAAAATTTATAATTTTGTTATATTTTGCTGGTGTTAATTAAATCTTTAAATATGAATAGTAAAGAAAGATAATCAAATTAACAATATAACATTAAATTACTAAAATACTCCTAATAAAATAAATTGCAAAATTGTTGGGGCCCCATCCACAATCTCCACGTAATTTGGTCCATGCATGGAAAAGAAATCATGAGGTGGTGATAAATTGGACATTTATTTGGGGAATTGAAGCAAATGAAATGTCTCTTTTTCCTTTGTATAATTACACAAGGACGAGAGAATTAATGGGACCTTTTGGTCTTGTGATTGGGCTTACATTTGTAGGTTGGTTTTTGACATTGCTCATGGAATGACAAAATTAAATAAGATTATGAGTGTGTGTGTTCATGTGAAGCCATTTTCGTCCTATTACATCATGTGTAGTGGCAGATAGTTACTTTTGGCGGAAGAGACGAAAGTTGGTTAGTTTGATTTGATTAATTATTTTCCTTCAACTCTCTATCATGAGACTCTTCTATTGCCTAGCTTGCTTTGCTTCACTACAAAGGATTGATAGATTCCTGCCACTTCTCAACTTTTTTTCGGTTTTTTTAATTTAGGCCAAAACTTAACTATACTTTTCACGTACATATTATGTCATTGAATTAGTCACCAGTTTGATAATTATTTCCACAACTGATATAGAAAATTTTGCTATACTTACTGAGTACACATGATAAAGGTTTTAGGAAATGTAGTAGAAAGTGGAGTAGGAAAAAGATAGTAGAATTATAATAAAATATGAGGAAATTTCTTTGGTCTACGTCATTTCGTGGTCAGTTTGGGGCAACAAAATCATCTTTCAAGACTTCAAACCCAATTGGGAGTTTGAGAAGAAATTTGTGTTTTGGCAACTTAGAACTTGGATAAGAGGATGGTGTCAGGAGTTTCCATTCTCACCTAGACAGATAATGGAAAATTTTGATGATATCAAAATATGGGCAATGGCATATTGGCAACAAGACCACACGACATTGATGGGGGTACCTGTCTCTTCTCTCGCTCCTTGCTTGGTGTTTGTCTCGGCTCCATAGCTCTTGGGTGATGTGCCTGATGGCTAGTTGAGTTATTTGTTCGATTAGTCTGTTTTATGTTTATCTGGGTTTGTGCTTTTGATTCCTTCTTCTTCTTGGGTCAACTTAGCTCTTATTTTATACACATTGTTCTTTGCTATTTTTCTTATTGTGGTTGGTCTATTTTTATTCTGTTGTTGTTCTGCACTCTACCTCACCACTACTTGGTGGTTTGAGATTTTTGGGTTATAACAAAAGCTATGATCTTAAAATGGGCAGGGTACATAATATTTTTGTACACAGAAACTAAGTTTGGACAAACGAGAGAGAAAGAGTACTTTCATTTGATGAGGCCCCAATATTTAATAGAAGATGCACCAAAACCAAAGTATTACTTATAACAATAGTAGTAATAAATTATTATTATTATTATTATTATTATTATTATTATCATTATTATTATTATTATTGTTATTATTATTATTATTATAATCCATGCCATGTAGTTTTAAGAAGACCTGTACAATAAAGAGTATACACCAAAAATGGAAGAAAGTAGCTGAAGTCGTTAACGAATATTTTAAATTTGCAAGGTCTGAATTAATATCACCTTTTTCTGCATTTATTTTTGCTATGATCATATTTGCTTTCCATGCCAACACAATATATACATGATTTTAAATTATAAAATTCTCAACATTATGTACTCGTATTTTCAGAAACCTTTCGACCTTTATAACATAAATTACGGAGTAAATGTTATTTGCAGTATATGATATGGTCTGGAAAAATCGATTATAGAAGGACATCTCCAGGCCATACATAAAAACTCATTTTTTGGGTAGAAAATCTCTAATTATATTGCGAACTCAAACTTATTTAAGCATCTTTCTATTATACAACATCAAATATGGATCTACGGAAAAAATTTTATGAGCTATATACTAAAAATGATGTAAAACTTGAATTTGGTATAATCGATTAGAGTAAAATTACTCATATATTCAAAACTTTGTTTGAATTTAGTGTAAATGGTAGATTATATAATTTAAGATTGGAATAATATGTCTTTAAGGACATTTTCTTAACAAAGGGTAGTTGTTAAGTAGCAAAATATTACTTATACGATATAAATAAGTGGATATTAATATTTGATAGTAGTAGTAGTATCTAATATTGTGCATATATACAGAGAGAGGGATATGGTAATTAGCAACCAACATTCATATCATGGTCACACATGATGGCACATGGGAATGATCTTTCCATCCTCACGTTATATTCATTCCTTAATTGATTAAGAGTCTCAATATCTTTCTTACTAAAACAAGATCTCTGACTATTAAATATATGCTCATTACATTTAAATAAAGTAAATAATACTACATTTAATATTTATTCAAACAGCACTTTTTAAAAAATATTTCTAACCTAATATTAACAAATAAAAAATCTTTTTTATTTCTGGAACCACAATAAAGGACTCTAAATATGAGTTTTTCCGCTTGGATTTGACAGCAGTAGAATGAAATAATTTATCTCTAACAATATTATATTAGTAATATAAGTTTCGGTATGCATCAACCCCCCCTCACAATTCACCCCAATTCTTACTCGTACATTTGTGACAAACTTCCCCTACTAGGCTAATATCCATACATTGTCTTTATAACCTTTTAACATATGCTTTCAATTCAAGTAATAGAAGCTACACTCGTATTTCAAAGTTGACTAGTATTACCCCGTGCGATGCACGGATCAAAATAATTTCAAAATATTGTTTATTTAGATTATAAATTAATTAAATAAAATTAGAGAGAGTATCATTATATGAAAATAGTAAACAAAAATGTATCATATGTAATAAATATAGGTCAATAATATATAGTACTATAAAATAATTAATCATATATACAATATTTTATTGTTAAATGATACTCCCTTCGTCCCACAAGAATATGCACTTTCCAACTTTCCAATTTAAGAAACTCTTTTCACTCTTAATGAGGTTAGACTCACTCTCCAACAATAGTTTAATTACTTTTTCTCTCTACCTCTCTCTTACTTTACCAATTTTGCATTAAAACTCGTATCGAACCCAAAGTGCATATTTTTTGGGGACGGAAGGAGTATGAGATAACCCCTAAATATAGTGACCCTATACACTAAAAACCCAAACCTTGAAACTTAAATCCTAAACCTTAACTTCAAAAATATACTCATCATGACCAACAAATGAGCAAAAAATATCAATAAAATGCTCCCTCTGTCCCAGTTCAATTTTACTTTGTTGATCACTTATTCTATTTTGGGGATTTTAAATCTGTATTCGATATCTTACACTGGGTCGGCCTACTTGATAATCCTTACTGATAGTGAAGGTTTTTTTACCTGAATCTTGCCGATAAATCTGTTTATATGCTCATATCAAGAAAGTGTTTTACAATAGGGCTATGTGAACGGTAAACAAAAAAAAAATCTTGCTTGTATTCATCCAAGCATCTATTCACCCAATGGTATTATTTATTGGAGCCAAAGTAGTGTTTTGTTGAAAGCTAGACTTGTTAAAAAAAATTTAAATATAAACTAACATCAGTCAAACAAAGAATGATCCTCCAAATAGGATTTAAAACGGATAGTTTCATTTCACCTTCATCTCAAAAACACATACACACCTCACTTTGATGACCGACGCAGTATTGTTAGGCTGGTCATTAAGGAATGCGAATTCCATATTGAAAATATTTTTTCTTGTTGGAGAAAAATCCAATAATTTAATAGAAGCTAATGAAATTGTGAATAAGAAAATAGCAAAAACATATTTATAGGCAAAAATATAAAGAAAGTATTCGTGTAATCATGTAGTGTAATAAATGACGCAAGTTTTTGTGTAATATTGGCGTATATATTGCAATTTGGGCATGTCATAATTATTGCTACATTAATTCTAATTGACCATAACCGACGAACACTTTTAAAAATTCTGAGGAAGACGAAGGAAATTTCTAATGACGGCTGCATAGGAATAAATTCTCATCATAAATTCCCATCACCATATATAACAGTCCAATTATATATATGATCATGATTGTAACCAATTAATCAATTTAATAAAAAAAAATTTTATTGTGTTTACCTCCTTTTCATAAAATAGTTATGAAAAAATTCCAAAACTCCCCATTTATAGAATAAACGAATATAATTAAAATTCTTTTTAAATAACATAGATACATGCGTCTTCTATAAAATAGAAAATCCAATTAACCATTACAATATTAAATTAATATAAAAATAATTTAAGAAATATTATGATCAAAACTAAAAATATCTCAACATATTACGTTTTATAAAATTAGAATTTTAATTATAGTATGATTTTGAAATACCAAACCTAAAAGTTCAAAATTGATAGTAGTAAGATTAATTTGAATATTCATTTGGATATATTTATGGAGCTAATTAACAATTAATTCTAAAAGTTAATTGTAGTAATGTTTATAATTATGCTCAATTGCATAAGTTAATTCCTCTTGACATATTCGAAAATTTAATACCAAACCTATAAATTAAAAAATTATCAATTTTTAACTATAATAAAATTCGAACATTCATATGGATATAATTATTGAATTAATTCATAATTTTAGAGAGTAATTACTCCATTATAAAATCTTTATCACAATTATATATGTTCAATTACGTGCGGCCGGTCATGTGTCCCACTTAAATGGAAAAAACACAATTAAAAATTTATAATAGCTGTGAAAAAAAGTAAAAAAGAAAATAGTAAGTACATTTTGTGTGGAGTAATATATTATACGTTTATAGAGAGATAAAAACAGTAATTATCTGAACGTTTATTGTTAAAATTTTAGGTTTATTATTAATGGCATGGTGTGGTTAATGGAGTTGGAGTATATGATTCCAAATTAATCGTAATTTAATTTTAGTAAGATTTGAATATTCATTAGGACATATATATTGAATTAATTTATAATTATTTCTAAAAGTTAATTATAATAAGGTTTGTATCACTAATTAAGCTCAATTACATAAGTTGATTTCTTGAATATGTTCGAAAATATAACAAAATATTAGCTTGAATGTTCATATTGGTAATGTATCTTTAAATATGGCTTCTTCCCCGGATGAAATTTCTTCATCTTATTTGCAGAGCCTTCCTCCACTCATCTTCTATTCAAAACATGTATTTCGCTCACTTTCTCTATCACAAAATACACTAATAAAATGAAAACGCAATTTTCATAATATGAGAATATTTTGCGTTTGCTAAAGTTCAACCACCTTAAAGGGACGATATGGGATGCGTTTCGCAACACCACTTGAACTATTTTCAACATAAAAATGAGTGTTGATGGCGATCCTCACTTGCTTCGCACTCGTGACCGACGATGGATTGTGCCTTTTTTAGAGTTGCACACTCATTACACTCTTTAGCCGAGTCTAAACTTGCAGCCTTCACAAAGAGATGAGAGTTCAAAGAGTGTAAAATATGCATTGATTTTGTTGGTATTTATAGAGATTCGCTTGTACTTGTTTTATAAGCTTATGAGTCTCCTCTTGTTCCTGTCTAAATTTTTTTGACACTTAAAATTCTTCTGTTAATTAGGAGTATTGAATATTATAGAATGATGAGTCTAAAAAACGTTTATTCTATTGTTATAAACAAATTGTTTTTTACGCTATTTACTCTAATGTATTCCATTAACTACACCAAATTCTTCTTAATGTTTGCTATCACTAACGTATGCCATTAACTACACCAAATTCTTCTTAACGTTTATTCTATTGTTATAAACAAATTCTTCTTAATGTTTCCTATCACTAACGTATGCCATTAACTACGCCAAATTAATTGTGTAGACGAAGGGCCCAATTTAATTTTATAATTTTAATTAAATAAAATAAGAAACCATAAAAGGTGTTCTGTTCTATTTTATGCTATTTACTCTATTACATCAAATTAATTGCGTAGGGGAAAGGTCTAATTGGATTATAATGTTAACTGAAGAATTACTTTATATAATTTGATCATCAAAGAATATAAGAAATTATAGCACATTTTCATGTGGCAGGTGCTAATTAATTTACATGAGAATTTTATTCTAATATCAAAAATTGTAATTCTATAAATACCCTCAAAACTCCTATTTGCAATTCCATAAATACCCCCAAAACTCCCATTTTATATATGTATAGATAGATTATATAGTAATATAATCATCAACATCTGGCCCAGTAAGTATAAGTCAGAGAAAAGCCCAACTAAATTCCCACCTAAGTGTTTTTCGTAATCCAATTGTTCGAAATTAATTAGTCTTTGATAGAGACTGAATAAATATTATATAGTACTAACTATTAACTTGTGACTAATTTATTCATAGGGGAAAGACCAAACTTCAATACTATGTAGCATTATCCCAAAATTTAAGTATGTGGCCTCACCTACTAAATCGAGTAACATCATTACTCAGTCTTAGTATCAAATTTATCCATCAAACTGAACACTTAATAATCTAAACTCTTTGCACAGTTATACGTGAAATGGGCCTCGGTCCAAATACTCGACTGTGTCAGCCTGATTTGTAGCTGGACAAAATGATAAAATAATGTCACCAAATATGATTGGTGAAAATAATACCATCAGATATTTTATAGTAGTATTTCAATAAATATTAGGAACCTTGCAGGATTTTAACTCGTTAATTTGAAATTGTATCAACACAATATAAACACCAAAAATAAAAGCCCAATAAGAATTGAATAAAATAAGTTGCTACTCAAGTTGGAAATAAGTTAGCTCATGATACTCATTAACTTTAACCTAATATTATTATGCACGACTAGCATTTAAGTTTGGACCCTTTATTTCAATCAGAAACACGTGTCCGCTGGGCTCCGCAAATCGTGCATTTCGGGTCAGTATAGTATTGACACTATAATAATACGATAAAGCTAAATCCGAACACGACACTGTAAGGAACACGGATACGACATGACTCCTATAAACACGGACAGGATAACATCAGGTTTTAATTAATATTGGCAAAACCTGATAACAATATAATTTGAATAAAATTTAAATTCAACGTGACACCAAAAGTCAAATTTCAGTTTGAAAAGTAAACTTAAACAAACAATAACTAGCAAGCTAAGAACTGAAATAATATGTTAATAAAAATAAAATCATATACTATGAAATTATCATCACGATTTATTGCCAACACGAACACCATAAAACCCGACACTAACATATTACTTTCGTGTATGTTTGTATCTTGCTTTGAAGTTGTATCTAAAATTTTTAACCCTATTGTTGGGTTGAATTTGTTTTAAATTTGATCTGCAACTACAAAATGTGTTGACGATTGGATGTGTCATTATAAAAGAACTGATATTCTGAAATACAGTGCAGCTGCAAAATGTGGGTAATGGAGAGGGCATTTAATTGTTAGCATAATTGAGATTTGGATTTTATAGTTGATAATATAGTCTGTTTAATTTTGTTGGGCTCTAGGTCATTTGTAGGTGGCTTGTAATTTCACATAATTGCTCACTTAATTAGGTTCCTGTCCCAACTTTGCTTTATTCGAAAAAAACAAAAAAAAAACAATTCATAGTCTGTGCCAAACGCATTGACCTTAAAAGTCTAAATTTAACCAATGTGCAAATATCTAACCAAAATTTAAAGCGCAAATTATCATAGTAATTTAATAGGGAGAGAACAATTCTTTTGAAAAGGCAAATTGCCTAAAAAGGTTATTTGGTCTAATTCTGGTAAATTCTGCCACTTAAAAAAAATGATCAATTATATTAATTACTCCCTCCGTCCTCGATTAGAAGTCACGGTTTGACCGGACACGGGTATTAAGAAATGTAAAGAAAAGTTGGTTAAAAGTTAGTCGAATGTGGGACCCACCTTTTTATATTGATTTTATAAAAATGTGAGTGAAGTGAGTTAGTGGAATGTAGGTCCTACTTACCATTTATGGTAAAAATGAAGTGTGACTCTTAATTGGGGACGAACCGAAATGGAAAAGTGTGACTCTTAATGGGGGACGGAGGGAGTATTATTTATTTTCATTTCTTCTGCCGTCAATAATTTGGGGAAAGTAAGTATGATTTGATATACATAAAATACTATGCGAAAAAAAGAGACAAACATTCAACTATTTACACGACGTCATTTAATACACTTAATCAATTATATACTCCATCTATCCCATTAAAATGAACCGTTTTCATTTTGTATTATCCTATTAAAAGTGAAATGTTTCTTAAAATAAAAACAATATCATTTCTATTTTTTCCCTATCTTATTTTACTCTCTCTTCATTAACTAACAAAATAAGACTAAATAAAATCTCGTGCAAAAAAACGAACGTTTCATATAAACTGGGATGGAGAGAGGATTTAATTTTTACAAAAGTATGCGTTACGCTAATAACTTCATAACTGTAGCATGATGGAATTTTTTGCTACGAGATATTAATAAATATTATATTGTCAAAATTATAATACGAGTATAATTGACTATTTTCAAAAATTCCAATACTGAATAAATTTGACTAAACTTGTATATAATTTTTTTTTTCCAATTTGCCTTTGAAAAAATATGTGTATGTCAATAAATGTTGTACATAATTGAGCAGGGCAATTATTACTGTCAAGGTTTTATGGTAAAAATGAAAACAAAAATTTAATTTAATCGTACCTTAATAAATAATCATTTAAACCGGCACATTTAACCGTTTGGATAATGATTTTTCTTTTTTTATTTAAATGTTAGATTCCGTACGTTGTAACCACTCACAGTAGTCGCCCCTTTTCCCATAAATTTTTTAATTCAATTTCCTATAATTAATTTAATGGAACAAATATTATGAGCCGTTTCCCTTCCACCGTTCCACTAAATTTTATAAAGTCTCTGCACAAATATAAGCAAGCCCCTTAATATGATTTTGAAAATATTTAAAAATACTTGTAATAATCTTATATGAAATGATTGATATTATTCCTATCATTTGTAGCATTTATCAAAAATATCTCACTGTTTAAATAATTATTCCATTTGTTCTGCGTTAATAGAGTCATTTATAGGGTGTTAGTGCAGCCCCAACCCGTGAGCTGATCCGAATAACCTGCTATATTTAGAAGGTTAGACCATCTCCAATCATTTATATCAAACTCAAACTCATTGTTTGGTATATATTGCTTTAAAGAGTACAGTTTTACTCCAATAATTTAAATCAAATTCAAACTTTACACTATTTTTTAGTACGTTTAACAAAAAACTGGAACAGTACTACATTTGTTATTGTTCCATAGAAAAATTCAAAAATGAGTTTGGTTTTATGTATGATGATAGGAATCCAAAACTCATTTTTGGTGTATGGTTGGAGATGGTTTTAGGGTTAAAAATTTTCAACCCGATAAAATACTATCCGATTAGCCCACAACCCAAGTGGGCTATACCCGAAATCTGAAAGGATGCAGATTGGACTTGTGTACAATTATTTTATGTTATTTCCTCATATTTTGACACAATATTTATTTTATGTTATTTCCTCATATTTTGACACATAATTTAATATTTTATTAATTATTTTTATAATATAAATACCTATACCAAAAAAAACTCTTCGATTTTATAATAATAGATAAATAAATTAAAAAATTTACTTAAAATAAAAGAAATTATCTATTTTAAAATATGCTTTAAAATTTAAATATATTTTATTTATTTAAATATTAAATTAATATTTAATTATGTTTGAATTTAAATATATATATCAAAAATTTTAATAATTAAATGTTTACATTCTATAATTATGACTAATTTTTTATCATTATGCATTGGATCAACCATGTGTTAATATTATTGGTTAGTAGACCGACTAGTTCACTGGGTAGCTCGAAATTCGAACAAAAGGGTTTAGATTAAATAATTATAACCTCATAAAATCACAACTCGATTAACTCGCAGTCTAAGGAGGGTGGCCGATCGACATCCCTAGGAGTAATATACTACACATTTTATTCCTTATATTTTATTGTTAGTATTTTATTCTCTTGTGTTAGTATTTTATTCTCTTCATTTAACATAGAGTATTAAACATATGCACTTAGATCTTCTTGTCGAAAAGAAATATCTCTATTAGCGAAAAATGAAAAAAATATTTACGTTGCAATCGAAATTGCATGTCCATTATGTAATCAGCATATAAATTTGTAAAATAAATATGAAATTTAGGTAATCGGCGTGTAATTTTGACTATCGCGCCAACATTCTAATAGCTATGTACGGATCAATTTCGAATAAACACGATGGGACAAAATCGATTATGTCCGGATCATTTTCAAATAAATACGATAGGACAAAATCGATTATTCACCCTTTTATACGGTAGGGGGTGGACCAGTAATTATAAATGAAGTATAATTGCATATTTAGAAACATTATTTGAAGCTCCAATTGTGATTCTTTTCCTCTCCGCACCGCAGATCTCTCTTTGTAGAAACACTGTACATAAGATTCCAAAGAATCAAATGAATGTGTGTAAATGTGTGTGTTCTGGTTTGTTTTCCACTTTGAAAATTCGGAAATTTACTACAAATACAGATGCAGTTAGAGTTAGAAATCAGAGTTGCAAATAGAGACAGAAACGTATATACTTTTGTATCCAATTATAGCTTAGTGAGAGAGAGAGAGAGTTGACAGTCGCTGCTGATGGGGCAGTGTTACGGTAAGACGATCCCCGCCGAAAACGACGATGGGTACCCCACCACCACCGCCGCCGCCGATCTCCCTCCCACCGCCACTCCGGCGAGATCCTCCGCCGCCAACAGCCCCTACCCCAGCGCCGCCGCCGTCTCTCCCTCTCCGGCGAGGTCCACGCCGATGAGGTTCTTCAAAAAGCCCTTTCCTCCGCCCTCCCCGGCCAAGCACATTAGGGCCTCGCTCAGGAAGCTGGGGCACAGGAAGAAGTCGCCCCGCCACGGCACCATTCCGGAGGATGCGCCGCCGCCGTCGCCGCCACAGCTCGAGCAGCAGCAGCAGCACGCGCTTGATAAGAATTTTGGGTATAATAAGAATTTTGGGGCTAAGTATGAGCTTGGGAAGGAGGTTGGCCGAGGGCATTTTGGCCATACCTGTTTTGCTAAAGGGAGAAAGGGGGAGCTCAAGGACTTGCCTCTTGCTGTTAAAATCATCTCCAAACCTAAGGTTTATCTCTCTCATTTATAATGTGCTTCATTTTATTGCATTGTCAATTGATTATCTTTACAATGAAGATGCATCTTTTTTAGCTTCGATTAGCTGATCAACTATGTATTCATGGTTTGGATAGGTTGGTGAATATTTAGCAGATCAGGAGAACAGGTTTAGGGCTGTTGAATGTTGATACAAAAGCATTTAAGATGTTTTTTAATCGGATCAACATTGAAACCTAACTTGCAGGATTTGATTCTTAACTGATACAACTCTAATTAGAATAATATTTTATTGTGTATTGGGTTATAGGAAGTTAACGACCTTAAAACTAGGTTAAGGGAGGTTGTGGTTTCAGATAAGGAAATGATCGAGTTGTCATATTGGTTATGGACTAAATAGCATTTAATTCGAAAATTCGTTCTTCTGACGGCGTTAGGAAGTTAACGAACTTGAAAATGGAATGGGGTAACCGTGAGGTGAAGGGAGGTTGTGGTTTCAGATAAAGAAATGATTGAATTGTCATATTGGTTATGGACAGAATAGCATTTGGTTCGAAAATTCATTTTTTTGACGACGTTAGGAAGTTAAACGCCTTTAAAACTGGAACGGGGTGACCGTTGGGGTGAATGGAGGTATGTGGTTTCAGATAAGGAAATGATTGAGTTGTCATATTGGTTATGGACGATTGCATTTGGTTCGAGAATCCATTTTTCTGACATTTTAGGAAGTTAACGATCTAACGGAATGGGGTAACCGTTGAGGTGAGGGAGGCTGTGGTTTCAGATAAAGAAATGATTGAGTTGTCATATTGGTTAAGGACAATAGCTTTTGGTTCGAGAATTCATTTTTTTCACAGCATTATTATTATTATATGTATCACGAGGTCCCTTTCAATTGTATTTATGTTGATATGAGCTTTAATATGACTGCTCCCATTATGATATGTCTTTTGTTTTCCCCTTAAAATGATTGTCGAATTAGCAAATGAGCTATTAAAAATCTAGAACATAATATTTTTTCATAATGTCCTTTTATCATTAAGGGTACTTGGAAAGATTACATTCCAACTTTAGCAGGGTGAAACGAAACGGAAATAACCGTATTCGTCAGATCTCTATGATCTAGGGTTTAACTGCACAATTTTCTTTATACTTGTGATGGGTTCTTTCCTTCTTTATTTTTTTTTCTGATTTTAGAATTTATGTGTTATGCAACTTGATTAATATCTCAATAAACTTTTTCGCAGATGACGACTGCAATATCCATTGAAGATGTTCGCAGAGAAGTGAAAATTTTGAAAGCTCTCTCAGGTCATAGACATCTAGTCAGATTTTATGATGCTTGTGAGGATGCCAATAATGTATACATAATAATGGAGTACGTACCCTCTCTCTTCCCCGGTGCTGTTTTTGTGCATAACTGAATCTTTGTCTAACCCCGGTGCTCTTTTGTGCATAACTGAATCTTTGTCTAGTGAAACTTCCTCTCTCTTCCCTGGTGCTGTTTGTGTGCATAACTGAATCTTTGTCTAGTGAAACTTGCAATTTTTCCTGATTGACCCTTTCTTTAGATACTTTATGCCCTTGATATCTGCTAAAAAATGATGTAGTTTCTTAGCAGGAAAAATATTTTGCTACACTTTTCCTAGGTCAGGCAATTTTTTAATAGTTTCTTAATCTAGGAATTATAGTTGATGCTTGCTAAGACATGCTAAAATTTAATGTAAGGTTCTTTTACAAAAATTATTTTATATCGTCGTTGACCTTATGGCAGAGCCTATATCCATTCCCTCCTCTAGGATGCAGATTTAGTTAAGTAATTTAATTTATTTGACACAAAAACTTTTAACAATCTTTTACTGAACCATCTCATTGAGTTTTGTCTGTCATACAGATGCTCAACTTCAATACAACTGATATGTTGCTTCTTATAGTCTTACTTTCTCAAAATGAGAATTATGGTTATCAAAGTGATAGCTCTTGAACTAAAATTGTTACTTTGGCCTATGTGATGGTTTCGTTTAGCTCTTGAACTAAATTTTTTTACTATAACACCCCGTAATTGGTTATATATAACTGTCTTTCGGTATGAATGATCTCTTTTAAATTAATGGGCTCTTATATAAAAAAGTAATACAATTTGAACTGGGCAGGTGATTTGAAAGTTTGTATCATGAGTCTGTGATCCAATAAAGTATGTAATTCTGATATTGGCTCTCTCTCTCTCTCTCCCTCTCTCTCATTTCTTGCAGGTTGTGTGAAGGTGGAGAATTGCTTGACAGAATATTGTCAAAGTAAGTGATAGAAGTTTTCCTTTCATAGTCCTCCCGCAATCTATTAGGGAGGGGAGGCTGAGAAAAATCGATGTTTGTTTATGTTCTAATTTCTAGTCATCCTTACACTGTGTGCAGCAAAACTCTCACAATAGTTTATTCATTACAGAGGTGGTAGATATACTGAAGACGAAGCAAAACTAATTATTGTTCAAGTTCTTAGTGTTGTTGCATTTTGTCATATTCAGGGTGTCGTACACCGTGACTTGAAACCCGAGGTAAAAAGAATTTTATTTTTTCTATCTGTTTGCTATAGCGATAGAAGACTTTAACTTTCCACCCATGACATTGATGCTAATCCCAATCCACAGAATTTTCTATTTACCTCCACAAGTGAAGATGCTGATATGAAGCTTATTGACTTTGGTCTTTCTGACTTCATCAGAACAGGTAATAATCCATTTTATCACCCCATTTTCTGAAAACTGCTATCTTCCGCCTTGCTGTAAAACCTAGATTTTCTTCCTATTTATGAGATCAGCTATTGCCCAATAAGGTTATTATTAAATGCTGAGGAAATGTAGATTAGATTCTTCTAGGTCAGTTGCATCACCCTGCCTATTTATTTGTACTTAGTTGCTGAATTTGAAGTTATTTTCTTGACTTGCTTGAGTTCTCTGTTCCGATTGTGCCTCCCATTTTAGTCGTCTGGCTCTGCGGATTAAGTGTTTTTCTGAAGCTTCTCACTTTCTGTGCATGCCATGTGCAATTATTATATGTGGTTGTTCTTTTGTGTATTTGGATATATTTTTTGTTTATCAGTTCTTCATTCGCCTGGCTTTCTGAATTTTGTCAGTTAAGTCTATGACTAGTTCCTGTTTTCTTCCATATCATTTCGACTTTTGGAGTTGAATATGTGAACTTTCCCTAATGCACGTTATCTATATCACTAGAAAATTAGAAATGATTTTTATTTTTTTGTGTATACTGTCTCAGTGGACCAAAAAGTTACCAACGTAATGCTGAAATCCAAGCATTCATTGCATTAATTAAGTAGATATCTTAGTTTTCTAATATTTGCTGCACATTTGACTTGGCAGATGAAAGACTAAATGACATTGTCGGAAGTGCTTATTACGTAGCACCTGAGGTTCTTCATAGATCCTACAGTGTGGAGGCTGATATATGGAGTATTGGTGTCATCACCTATATTTTGCTTTGTGGAAGTAGACCATTTTGGGCAAGAACGGAGTCTGGAATATTCCGTTCTGTTTTGAGAGCTGAGCCAAACTTTGAGGACCTGCCTTGGCCATCTGTTTCTTCACATGCCAAGGACTTCGTAAAGCGACTTTTGAACAAGGATTACCGGAAAAGAATGACTGCCGCTCAAGCTTTAAGTTAGTATTACTCCATGAGTTTCTCATAAAGTCCAATTTGAAATCGCCAATATATTGCTAAACAATGCTGCTAACTTTACTTTTCAAAGTTTATGAACTTACATATATATCCTTGCATATGCAGCTCATCCTTGGTTGCGAAGTGAGAGCCATCCAATTCCGTTAGACATATTGGTCTTTAAGCTAGTGAAGTCGTATCTGCACGCTACACCTTTTAAACGTGCAGCACTTAAGGTTTGTGAGCTATTTCGCGAAATGTTATTTTAGAAGTTTGTTTAATTTATTACAGTTTTTGTCGTTTAATTCTAAGTTACTACACATGTTTGAGGTCTATTTGCATGTGATTTATCTTGAGTTTTTTGTGCGAATTTTCTAAAAATGCACACCATATGTGCGTTTTTTTTCCTATTTTTAAATTTCGTAGATCTTTCCCTGTTTGATGAGATTGTCGTGATATAGTATTAATTAATCTTATATATATAGGCTCTCTCAAAGGCATTGAGTGAGGAGGAGTTGGTCTACCTCAGAGCACAGTTCTTGCTTTTAGAGCCTAGTGAGGATGGAAGAGTCTCTCTCGATAACTTCAAAAAGGTCATCGAGCTTAACCTCCTGTCCCTGAATTTCTGAATCATGCGTGCCCATATTAACATGGTAATCGTTTTGCAGGCTCTTGCACGTAATGCTACTGATGCCATGAAGGCATCTAGGGTCCCGGATATCCTCCACGCGGTTAGCTAGCCGAGTCCTAGATACATATTTAACACATCACAAGTACTTAACTTTATGACACTAAATAAGCTAATTATCTTCTGTTAATTCAGATGGCTCCATTATCTTATAGAAAGATGGAGTTTGAAGAGTTCTGTGCAGCTGCAATCAGCACTTACCAACTGGAGGCCCTAGAGAGATGGGAGCAAATTGCTTCCACGGCTTTCGAGCATTTTGAAGAGGAGGGTAACCGCGCTATATCAGTAGAGGAGTTAGCCCGGGTACGTATCTTGTCATCAACTAACTTAAATGTTGTCTGTGTCGCCTTTGGTGATCCCTGTTCCATCGTAGCTAATGGAACTCGGGTGGATGCAGGAGCTGAACGTTGGGGCTAGCGCGTATTCGATGCTGAGAGATTGGTTGAGGAGTGACGGCAGACTGAGTTTGGTGGGATATACTAAGTTTTTGCATGGGCTCACCCTTCGGAGCTCAAACATGAGACATCATTAGCTAAGCTTAGCTTATCTTGATTCTTGGTTTAGGATTCTTCGAAAGGAAATTATTTTGATGGACACAGATTTTGCGCATAAACTGATCATAAGAATTTCATGTACAAATGTAGTAGGGGGATGCCCCCTCTTTAGAAAGTTCATACTTTTATTTTATTTTTTATTTAATCTTATACATTATTCTTGATATAGTGAATGGAGATTTTGTGTTGACGGAAGTGTTGTGTGGGGACAAGATAATCTTATGAACTACAATAGGCTATATATTGAAGCTGTGTAAACATGGATTGATAATCTATTTATGATTAGGCCGTGAGATTATTTTAGTCGAAGAAAATGACTATTATTACTAATGAGGATTGTTCTGCTGAGCGACTCAAAATGAGCGCTGGCTAAGCGCCTCTTCCTCATCATTTTTTTTTTTTTTTTTTATGTTTGTTTCCACATAATATCGTCATGACTCAATTCTCTTTCTTCTTCTTTTCTCTATTTTCGTTCAAAGTTATCTCTTACAATCATTCACCTACTTTTCATCCTCAATTCTAATTTTTCCTGAATGAAGCTTCTTTCAATTACCATTCACCCATTACAAGGATTCTTATCCTTACTGTCAGATTATTTTTCGACTCTCCAAATTTTGAAAACCATCGCCCCAAATCTGAATTCGATATTACAATAGGATTTTTTCATAAAAATTTCTCCGATTTCAATATCGGTAATTTCTCAGATTTTATAGTCTGTAATTTCTCATATTTCATGCTATGCCTGATTAATTTTTTGTTAAACTCGCATCAAGGTTTCCGGCGAATGTTTGGTGTTGATGAATTGAAGCAATGTCAATATGGCGAGTGAAAAAAAAGAAATATGTGGTCCTTTTCACCCCTCTGTTGTCTTCTGATTGCATTATGTGTTGGTTTTTCATTGCTTTGCAAATTTGAGATTTTGAAATTACAAATTCAGATGTGTTGTGGAATTTGAGTTGGGAGAAAAATGTCGTGGAATCTCAATTTGGAGAAGAAAAAAAACGATGGAGACTGGAGAGTGAATTGAGCAGATGGTATTTTTTGAGTTAAAAAACTGTGCACAAATCAGAATTGCAGATGGATTTTTAACTCAATATTGTTCGCAATATCTGGGCAAGATATAGGATATAATTTTATAATGTAAAAGGAATTAAAAAATACTCTATATTCATACAGTAAAACTTAATAATAGAAAGAAAAAAATTGATGAGGAAGAGGCGCTGGCGCTCATTTTGAGTCGCTCAG